>NC_081840.1:37982378-38056738 GCF_963259705.1 Myotis daubentonii
AGCTCTTCTCTGCTCCTCAAATCAGCTTTTTTTTTTTTTTTTTTAAATGTCAGATATTTGTATAGAAAGGAAATAGAGCTGTAGATATACTTTGAAGCTAGCAAAATATTTTCTTTGGTACAACACTTCTCTTTTCCTCAGGTTATGTTTATGATCAGTGTTCATGGAATGGTATTGCCATGGTGCAAATAATGACTTCTGTTGCGTCTGTTATACCCAGCAGGGGGCTGGCCTTTCATCTTAGGTGTGGCTACAGCATAGCATTGTGATACATGGAGCCCATTCAAGTACTGATCTGTATTTAAAAGTACACATCTAAGTTTACTTGTTTATATAATGTAATACCCACAAATGTGCATCTCCCAATCAGTTGTATAGTATAATTGTAAATCAGAAATTCTGATAGCAAAAATATTTTAAAACATTCTTTTCATAGGGGAAAGACAAAAATATTGACACTGTGTCTGGTAATGTTCATGAAAGTACTCATAGTCACTCTTTTTGGAAACTAATAATAATGTTAGTCTCAATTGTTTTTTTGCTCAAACCAATCATTGATCTGTAGTCAGACCAGCAGCTAATGAGTCTCTGGGACTAATATATAGCTCAGAAGTTGGTTCTGAACTAATACTCCAGGGTGACATCAAGAGCAAAATGTGGTTCTATTTCTGGATATGTTGAGTAGCTTTTGTAGAACAATTTCACTAAAGCTAACGCTAAATGTTTAAAAGGGGTAAACAGCTTTGCTGTTTGTTCTGTTTGGTTTTGGAAAACAGTATTAACAATATAAGGTGATCAGTCTATGGGATGAGAGTGAATGTCTTATCCTACATTGATTTTGTTAATGCACATTGTGGGAGTGAAGATGTAGTGAATATCTTAACATGGAAAAGAATGAATAATTTTATTGTTCAGTGCTTTTCTAAACATTGCATTTCTTTGGTTACCATGTTTATGTATTCTGGAGAAGAAAAGTTCTTAAATAATTGATGACTGGGTAGACCCTAAAACTGCTAAGAGAAACATAGAATGTAGTTAGCTATTTGTGCTCCAGGTTTGTTGAAATCTAAGTTAACCTTAAAGGTGCTGTACCACCATCCAAAGAAAATGCCATTAAGTAGTCCTACCTTCCTAGAGCTTGATTTATTTTGCTTTTGTATATTTAATAAAAACCATCTCAAATGTTTCCTTGTGTAGTTTATGGATAATGGTTGGTTATAAAGTGTGTTATTCAATTTCAGCAGTTAACTTGGCTGGACCAGCACTCTAGACAGTCTCTCAGCCTCTCCTTTCCCACTGTTCTGAGGACTGACCCACAGGTTGGGCAGAGAAGATACTTTCTAAGACTGATTTACATATTAAATTTAATTGGACAAATATTTTTGCGTAGTGCCACCCCATGTTTCTCTGTGTTGGAATAATTGAAGTTTTCCCTTATCCCCTTGGTGCTAAAGTAGTTTAGTCAAGCATTTAAATGGAAAGGCTTAATGATTAATGAGCACTTGCAGTGGAAATTAATACATGCGTGTACTTGACAATTCAGTTGATTATAAAGGGTTTGATTAATCCAGGCCAGCATTTTCCCTCCATTTTCGTAAGTATTCATTAATAAGCCATAGGTTTATATTCGAAGAAAGCTAATATAAGATTTGGTCATGTCAATTTGAGTGACTTCCTAAAGTTTAATAGACTATTGTGATTTTAAGTTGTATTTGGTTATAATACCAAAATCATTAGGAAGGTCAATCTATGATTACAGCCTGTACTTTAAAAAAATAACCTTTCTTGCTATAACTTGGCATTTTTTGTATTGGAAAAGAAATCCCCAGTTTAAACATAGGAATGTTAAAATACTGATTGTATATTATGGTACGTACTGGACCTTTGATTTGAAGTTCCAAAACAGCACTAGTAATTGTTCTAAAATATTCCCTAATGAAATTCAAGTAGCTCAGCAGCAGCAAGAAGAATGTGAGACAAAATAAGATTTTTTTTGGGTAATTATATTATTTACAAACTAAGTTTTGATGGGGTGAAATTTACTCTGTCTTGTGTGCAAGTGCCTATGATGATCCTGGCTCACATTTGTGATTATAAGTAACCAAGAGAGCCATGGGACCCACCTCATATGACATTGAAACACTGATGTCTGTTAAAACAGGTGGCTTTGATTCATTGTATAATCCTTATCTATAGTCCAAATGACTGCTATTGGTAGCTCAGCCTTGAATTGAAAGACAAAAAGAGCCCTAACCTGTTTGGCACAGTGGATAGAGCTTCAGCCTGCGAACTGAAAAGTCCCAGGTTCGATTCTGGTCAAGGGCATGTACCTTGGTTGTGGGCACATCCCTAGTGGGGGGTGTGCAGGAGGCAGCTGATCGATGTTTCTCTCTCATCGATATTCCTAACTCTCTATCCCTCTCCCTTCCTTTCTGTAAAAAATCAATAAAATATATTTTTAAAAAAGAAAGACAAAGACTGCTGATGGGGAAAAAGACATGTTCAATAGCCTTAGGTAAGGTGAAGGAGTGAGAATTGGAGATTGTTAATCTGTAGATAAGTACTTTATACAATAAGTGTGAAAGAGGGATTAAAGTCATTCATGTGGTCTCTAGGGTGGAAAAAATGTTCTAAAACCGGAGCAGCTGTCTGAACCAAGAATTCTGTGTCTCTGAAAATGTCCAAGCAAATGCTGGCTGGATACACAGCTGTCGGGAATGATTCAGTATTGGCAGGGAGGTGAGTAGATCCATAGGATCCCTCACAATTTTATCTATGAAGTAGAAAAAAAATGGGAGACAGTTTGAGAGGAATAAAAAGTTAAAATTATTTAAATAATTTTAGCTTGCTTGGGTACCTATACCAATTTTCACACTTAGTACTGTTATATGCCACCCAGTAGTTACAATAGTAAAATGAGGTAAAGTGTGGTAAATAAAAATATGCAACCAAATATTTTTCCCATGTGCTTTTTTCAGCATTATCTCCAGGTAAAATACATCAGAGCAGCCAGTTCATTTCTAGAAGGAAAACTATATAGCAATTTTTTGTCCTATAAGAGATGAAAGAGACACAATGAAATTTATCAATAAAAGTTTTAGAAATATCTGCACATATACATTTACATTCAAGTTGGTAACGTGGTTTCACGTTAGAGAACTCAAATATCAGACATGGTCATATATATGCTGTTTGGAATTTTTTTTTTTATCTAGATACAGATCTTGATAGTGAATCTCTTGATGACAGGTGTGCAGCTAGTTTGTCCCGGAAGTCATGAAGATAATTATATTGCTGAAAAAAGTAAAGATATATTGAAATATATTGTAGAAAACTACCTCCCAGAGTAGTCTCAATCCTGGTAGGAATCAAGAATCAGAAACATTTGCTAAAAACAATCCTACATCCTTTGGGATAAGCAAGCATTTATATTTCAGTAAAGCTGCATAAAGTGAAAAACTGCTTCACAAATCAGAAGGTACCTTGAAACAGATGAATATTTTATAAATCTGTAAAAATCCTTTCTCCCTTTACTGGCAGGAGCAAATAAGATTTTAAAAAGGCAGGGAAGGCATTCTTTCTGTAAGTGTATTTTCCCCCGTGGGAGGGGGGTGTGGGTAAGTAGGGCAGAGAAGGACTTTCTAAAGCAATTAACTTTGGAATATTCAAGAAAATCTATTAATTTATAGAAGCCCTATTTTTTCCCTTTTTGTGATGACATAATCCATTTGGAATAATTTTCATATAGATAATATCACAAATCATTAATCTTAACAAATAAGCACATTTTAAAAAGTTTTAACTTATTTGGAGTTTTAGTAGCTTCCTAGAGGATATTCTTACTCTGCCAATAATCTCATTCCCTCTCATTACTGAGGGGTTGAAATTGCATACTGCTAATGAGGAAAAGCCTGTTTGCCACAGAATGCTAAGGTGATAAATTGACAGCCCATACTAATGTGGGCTTAATTCTCTCAAGATTAAAGATGAAAAAGTGCATATATGTGTACAGCTACGTGTATTTTATTTTGTTTCAGAGAGACACTTGAACATTTTGAATTTGAAGCCTCATTTGATCTTAACAAAGGAAGCTCTGTTTTCAGAACGTGTGCATGACCTTATTTGAGCACTGAGAGCCAGGCTGCTCGGGGAATTCATCAGTTGTAATAATTCACATTCATTACACTTGGTTAGACTTGCACCCTGGGAAGATGGACTGTCCAGCTCAGGGAACCACCTAAAAGCCAACATTCTTTAGTGCCTGCTCCTGCTTGAGCTTTACAGAGCTAAAATAAAGTGAAATCTGCAGAATCTTTTCAGCAACATGATTAATATATAATAACTAGAGGCCCGATGCACAAAATTCGTGCAAGAGTAGGCCTTTCTTTCCCTGGCTGCGGGCACTGGCTTCCCTTGCAGCCCTGGCTTCCTCTGGAAGGTCCTCTGGTCTAATTAGCATATTATGCTTTTATTATTATAGATATCCTTGGGTGTTGCCACTGCAGTGCTTTTTAAGTGTTAAGGGAAAAGTCAATGTGGAAAATGCCACTTTGATTATCCACAGTGAAAGATAATTAGCATTGCTTTACATTTTTTTGTATTATAGTCATTCATCTATCCTTATTAAGTGTTTGGGTGATATAAGATCTTCATTAGATCTTTTTTCAATAAAAATCTATCCAAGGAACTACATTTGGTTTTCATACTGATGTTACCAGTGGGTATTATTTACCAAGTTTATGGTAACCATCTCATTTTTCCAAGTGAGGATTCACTTCCAGAATTGAAGGGGCAAAAACTGAACAGTTGTAGATCCTGAAGAGTAAACTGGGAAGTTCAAATTTTTTCACTATTTTTGCAATATTGAATTTTTTTAGACATCCAGGTTATATTTAAATTAAAACAATTAAAATATAAACAGGTGATAATATGAATAATAGAATGCTTTGGATTTTTATTGTCCTTTTCATAATATAGGGGTTCAGAACCAGCCACCCCAAGACGTATGTCAGTGGTACATGAGTTATTTTGAGCTAAAGGCAACCGAGACCCTGTGGGCTCAAGAGAAACTTCCGCCACTCCCTCTCCAACCATCTACTAGTAGAGTGATTTGAATTACAGCCTTGCTGATAATGAGTTATTATTGGAGATAACTCATCTATATGGCAGGGCAAATTAATTACTGAACATAAATTTGATTTTTTATTGTCAATATCTCATGTTGATTTAATTATTCAACCAGCCAAAAAGAACCAGAGGAGAGAAGGGGACATCTTTTCCTTTCCCCACAATGATGAATTACCCTGTGTTTCTAAAGGTCTGCCCCCCAATCACACCTGCACAAAAACAATCCACCTCCGTACCTTTATGGTTTGTATTGCTCCAGATCCTCTTAGGTCTCTCAGGCTGTCTATGGCTTGCTGTGGTGATACTGTGTCAGACAGATATAGTAGGAGACAAGCGGCTACTAATAGAACATGATAGGAAAATAGTAAATTATTAACTAATAATGGTAGGGTAGAGCATTTTATATTTCATTACACTTACTTTGGTACAGAACACTAAGTTTGGTGTAATTGTTAGAAATGAATTAAAAGACTGAGGCCTTAGTATGTGTTTTTTGACAGTTAAATTGTAATTTTAAATGATTGAATTAAAAGTTTAACACTGGCTTCATTCTCTTTTTTTCACATAGCTTTATTGAATTACTAGAGGCCCAATGCACAAAATTCGTGCAAGAGTAGGCCTTCCTTTCCCTGGCTACCTGGCACTGGCTTCCAGCACCCGGGACCTGGGCTTCCCTTGCAGCTCCGGCTTCGTCTGGAAGGATGTCCGGTCTAATTAGCATATTATGCTTTTATTATTATAGATAATTCATATATCATATAACTATATAATTTAAAGTATATAAGTCAATGGATTACAGTGTATTCAGATATGTGCAGCCATCACCAGTCAGTTGTATGACATTTTCACCACCTCAAAAAGAAACCCTGTACCCTTTTGTTACCATCCCCCTACCACCCCATCACCCCAGCCCTAAACAACCAATAACCTACTTTCTGTCTCTATAGATTTGCCTATTCTACACATTTTTAATAAATGGAATAATATATGGTCTTTTGTGACTAGCTTCTTTCACTTAGCATAATGTGTTGAAGATTCATACATATTGTGGCATGTTCATTTTTATGGATGAATACTTCGTTTTTTGGATATACATTTTGCTTATTTTTCAATTGCTGGAAATTCAGGTTTCAATTTTTTGGCTATTATGAATAATGCTGCTATAAACATTCACGTATAAGTTTTTGTGTGGACATAACATTTTTATTTCTTTTGGGGTATATACCTAGGAGTGGAATTGCTGGGTCATGTGGTAACTCTGTGTTTAACTGAGGAATTGCTAAATTATTTTCCAAAGCAGTTGCACCATTTCACATTCCCACCAGCACTGTATAAGGGTTCCAATTCTTCCACATCCTAGCAAATGCTTATTTTCCATTTTTTAGAAAATAGCTATCCTAATGAGTATTAAATGGTATCGCATTGTGGCTTTTTGTTATTGTTAATCTTTAGCAGAGGATATTTTTTCCATTTATTTATTTTTTTTCCAGAGAGAGTGGAAGGGAGGGAGGGGAAGAGAGAGGCACATCGATTGGTTACCTCCCACAGGCGAGGATTACAACCAAGGTACGTGCCTTGATCAGGAATTGAACCCGTGATCCTTCGGTGGTGTTCGGGCCAATGCTGTAACCATTGAGCAACATTGGCCAGAGCTCATTGTGGCTTTGTTTTGCATTTCCCTGATGACTAGTGATGCTGAACATTTTTTTAAATGTTTTTATTGATTTTTAGAGAGGAAGGGCGAGGGATAGAGAGAGATAGAAATATTGATGGAGAAATTTCGATTGGCTGTCTCCTGTACACCACTACTGGTGATCAAGCCTGAAAGCCGGGCATGTGCCCTGACCAGGAATCGAACCTGTGACCTCTTGGTTCCTGGGTTGATGCTCAACCACTGAGCCACACCAGCCGGGCTGAACATCTTTTCATGTGCTTATTGGTCATTTGTATATTTTGTTTGGAGAAATATGTAGTTAGATATTTTTCTCTTTTTTAAAAATTGGATTGTTTGTTGTTTTATTATCAAGTTGTATGAGTTCTTTATATATTCTAGTGAGTCCCTTATCAGATATATGGTTTGCAAATACTTCCCCCATAATGTCTTTTGATAGTGTTCTTTGAAACACAAAAGTTTTTAATTTCCATACTGTCCAATACTAGAAGGAATAAATGTTACTCCAGTGTGGCATTTCATTAAATGTTTTTTTCTCTAATACCTTTTTTAAAGTTTAAAGTTAACATATGGTAATTAACTTTGGTTTTCATATTTATGTTACCAGTGGGTATTATTTAGAAGTTACTGTTGGTATCATAACACCTGCATACGGATAACATTAGAAAACCAAACAAAACACAAGAATGCAGGTGCTAAGACTTGTAAATTATGTTTTGCAGAATCCTCCAAAACAGTGTTGAAAACACCTCTCGCCCCCACCTCAGCTTCCTAGGGAACACCAAATTTAGGGCCTTAAATAAACTGATGGGTCTTAGCAGACTTATATTGTGTTTTGTTTCATTTTCATACCGTGAGCATATGCTCCAGAAAGAGGAGTTTGCATACTTGAAGTTAAAAAAACACTGAATAATGAAAATATATTTCTTACCAAGACAAGATCTCCCAATTCCTCCGTAACAGCTGAAAGGGAAGTACAGTTTTGAAATTTATATATTTTCATTCCATCCCAACAATTACAACGAAAGACTTGTTGTTTCTGCCATCTATTTTTAACTTTAATGCACAGCACAGTGCCTTGCAAACTGTGATTAATAAGTATTTGTGAGTTGATGAAGAGCAAAGTGCTTATTTATATGATGAAGAGCAGTTATTCTGAACACCTCTAAGGGTCAAGTAGGCAAGGTCTTTTTAGTGACCTCTTTAAACTCCAGGATCTACATCTGAGAAGTGGAACTTGTTACTAAATATGGTATAAATCAGACTATTTTACCAAATGCCACTTGGATTGTCTTCCTCTGAATAAAACCTTAGTGGTTACGGGACAAGTGCTGTCTGTATAATAACTCTTCATTTACCTTAGAAGAGTACAGAGAAAACATACCATAGAAGTTTAGAGCATGGGCTCTGGAGCCCCACTGCCTGGGTTGACTCTGGATCTATATTTATTAGATGCTTGAACCTAAGTAAATTACTTAGCTTCTCTGGGCCTCAGCCTTTTCACCTATAAGATGGTGACAGCAATAGTACCTACTTCGTAGGGAGGACTAAATGAGGTAACATCTGTAAAGGGCTTAGAACTGAGCTTGGCACAGAGTAAGAAGTAAATTAATGTTAGCGCTATAAAGATATTAGCAATTCTGCATAACTGATCTTGGAAAAATGAAGATTAACCTTGAAAACAACAAAATCATTTTAATAATTTTCAAAGACCCTAAAAAATGTATCACACACTTCCTAACTTTCTTAGAGCATATACTGAACCTAATTGGGTGCTGATGACTCATCCTGAACATCAATTACTGTAGTGTATTGTAGATGAAGCTGTACATACATGTCTCTGGACAGGACGTGAGGCAGAGGACCAGATGGGCACTGACCTCTAGAGCAGTAGTCGGCAAACTGTGGCTCGTGAGCCAAATGCGGCTCTTTGGCCCCTTGAGTGTGGCTCTTCCACAAAATACCACGTGCAGGCACACACGTACAGTGTGATTGAAACTTCGTGGCCCATGCACAGAAGTCGGTATTTTGTGGCAGAGCCACACTCAAGGGGCCAAAGGGCTGCATGTGGCTCGCGAGCTGCAGTTTGCTGACCACTGCAGAGAATTCATGAACTGGCTTTCTACTCAGTGTCCCAGATGTAGGCCTGTTTCAGAGATGAGGATCCACCGCAGAAAGGTAGATAGAGCACTGCAGTGGCTTTCTGAAGGTGACTACTACTTTACACCTCTTGCTACTCCTATCTTTCCTCCTCTGTCTGATTGGTTGATTGATTCCTACTCATCCTTCAAAACCAAGCTCCAATTTTATTCCCTGAAATGCCTTGCACTCCCACAGAAACTATCTCTGTCCTGGGTGCTGCCTCATACACACCTTGTGTGAGTTTTGCACTCACATGGTAGCATTGTTAGCTGTGGATTCCTTGAGGGTAGGGGCAGTGCTTCACAGTGTGTGTTTTGTATTCAGTTTGGGACACAGTATATGTTTTGGGTTGAATTGTGTCCCCCAAAAGATACGTTGAAGTCCTAATCCCTAGTGCTGTGAATGTGACCTCATTTGGAAACAGTCTTTGTAGATGTAGTAGTAATCAAGTTAAAATGAGATCATGAGGGTGGGCCCTAATCCAATTTGACAGGTGTTCTTATAGAGGAAAATACCATATGAAGGCACAAACACACAGGGACAATCATGTCATGACTGAGACAGAGATTGGAGTGACGCAGCTGCAGGCCAAGGAATGCCTGGGATTGCCGGCCACCACCAGAAGCTTAGGGAGAGGCAAGGCAAGACTCTTGTCTCAGAGGGAGTATGGCTGTTGGTGTTGATTTTGGGCTGCTAGCCTCCAGAAGTGGGGGAGAATAAATTTCTGTTGTTTTAAGCTATCCAGTCTGTGGTACTTTGTTACAACAGCCCTCGGAAATGGTATATCATGGTAGGCAAGCAGTGTTCACTGACTTTATAAAGGAATGAAATGTCCAGGGAGAACTAGTGAGACAGTGAAAAAATGTACCAGACCCTGTTTCAGAGGGATAAACTCTAGAGCTGTATGGTCATCTGGGCACTCAAAGATGGCAGAATGGAGAGAAAATTGTCTTTGTCCCAACAATAGTTACTCCAGGACACCTTGAAAGCTCTGGGACAACGAAAACTTCCAGTCTTCAGATGATTTGTGGGAGCCTGAAGCATTTAACATATGCAAGGCTGCCACCCATCTTTCCATCCTCTTTGTATTCTGTTCAAACTTCAGAGTATTTGTTTTGCTAGAACCTATTAGAGTGGATTTTGTTAAGCTTCACTAATCTGAGCTAGTTTGATCTCTGGAAACTTTCTGGTAAATCTTTCAAAAATTTACTTGAAAAAACACCAAAAGAAAAAAAAAATTTACTTGAAAAAAAATCTCAGAATTCGTTTGAAAAAAAGGGTCCAAAAATTGGAAAAGGTTTTTCACTAGCTACATCTAATTATCTAATGAATTTTAGGCTTAGAATATTTAGCAAAGACAACTATTTATTCTACAATTTTGCTTTTATAATTAGTAAAGCAATTAGTAATTGCTTACAGTGAGAGATGATGCTTTTCTCTAGAGTAAGTTTGCAAACTGTAGGATGGCTTCTAGTTCTTTATTCCCTATTAGTTCTCTGTCTGTCAAGTTCAGTTTGGCCACAAACAGGTGTGTGCCCTCAAAGACCCTGCACTACTGTGCTTTGCCTTCAGAACAGGAACTGCTGCATGAGGCCCGAGCTCTAGGTCAAAGAAGAGAAGTTGACTGGGCTTGCCCTTTTCCTAGGTCACCAGTTCTCAACCTGTGGGTCGCGACCCCTTTGGCGGTTGAACGACCCTTTCACAGGGGTTGCCTAAGACCATCCTGCATATCAGGTATTTACATTACGATTCATAACAGTAGCAACATTACAGTTATGAAGTAGCAATGAAAATAATTTTATGGTTGGGTCAGAACATGAGAAACTATATTTAAAGGGCCAGAAGGTTGAGAACCACTGTCCTACGTGGTCTAAGACTACTCGGTTATTTCGGTTAGTCTGCATAATTTCTAACTCAATGCAATGAATTCAGGGACGTTAGGGCTTTTGAGGTATTAGAGTATTTAATATTCTATCTTGTTTCAGAAAGGATTAAGCAGCTTATTAGGCTGCAAAAAGTATGAGCACAGAGAAGGACTGGTTGCTCCCTGTGGCTGGCCCTCTGCTGTGTCTCACTTCTGGCAGAGTGTCTGCTCTCCTTATCCACAGCACTACTTCTATTCTTCCTTTCTACAAGCTACTTTTTCTTCTCTCCTCTTTCTTTCTTAGCCTATTTTATTTTGTTTTAAGCTTTCATATCAGCAGCTGTGTATAGCCATTTGACAAACAGTGAGAGTTTCTCTTTCATACTGGCAGCAAATTCACATAATCAAATATAATTTTCAAGTTATATTTTTGAGAGTACCAGCACAACACCTGGTACAGAGTGAGCACTCAGAAATGTGCTTTCATTACTTTTGAAGAGTTAAGGACAATAAAAGAGTAGATTGCTTAGGATTATTTCTTTACTGCTGATTTTAAAAAAAATTGACTTTCTTGCTGTTGGAAGCAACTGAAAGGCTGATCAATAAGTTAATACAAAGATAATGCACACTCTTTTTTTGGGAGGGAGGGTCCTCAAATTGTAAGTAAAGATCTAAGACAAAAGAAAAGAAAAGCCTGTAACCCTATTCTAGAAATTTCAAAATCTACTGTTTTATTGTCCTTATTCTTCAAAAGTAATAAAAGCAAATTTCTGAGTACTTGCTCTGTACTAGCTATTGTGCTGGTACTTTTCATGCATTCTTTCTTTTTAATCCTTACAACAAAACAGAAGGTAAGTAATAACTGAATAAAGATGCAGTAATTGGAGAAGTCATTCTGACTGGGAACATTTCTCATGTAATATATGGAGAAAAGGAGAACTTACTGTATTAAGGTTTTTCGGTTATTTTTAAGGCATATTGCAAGCGCCTCCATTATTTCACAGCAGTTGGCTATGTCGGGAGTCCCTCCATCTGGGATTGGATGATGATGAGTAGTAATTCCATACTGTTGGTAGAAGTTCAAAAGGTTTGGGACTCTATATTTTGATAGTTCCCCTCTGGTGCAGAAAACAAATATGTCTTGTATGCCATAGTTCTTTAGTTCTTCTGCCAATAGACCAAAATACACAAACACACACCATATGGAGTTAACATTTCTTTTTTTAAAGGTATTACTATTATTTAAAAAAGATGTTTTTATTGATTTTTTGAGAGAGAGAATCATGGATGTAAGAGAGAAACATCGATTAGTTGCCTGCTGCACCTCCCCACCCCCACCCCCACTGGGATGGAGCCCACAACCTGGGCGCGCACCACCAGCAATCTTTCGGTGCACAGGATGGTGCCCAACCAACGGAGCCGCACCAGCCATGTAACTGGAGTTACATTTCTTAAGCTAAACTAAGTAAATAATAAATGATAATCTATAAATTTGAAGTGCTTACTGATAATCTAAAACAATATTGATCTGTCTTCAAACTAGGGTAAAAATTAAGTCACTATCCATAAAATGGGATTTAACGAAACATCTGCAATGAAAGGTGGTTAAAATTAAATCAGACTTTATAACTCAAAATGCTTTTTACTGAATTTAAAAATGAGTCAATTATATTTTTGTTCTTGACATTTTTTACAATATATGATTAAAAATAAATTTAACATTTCAAAATAAACTCTTGAGAAAGGATGAGAGCACTTTTTTTTTTTTTCTGTTTTCTTCTCACAAAACCAACCATGTTTGCTGCTTTCACCAATCTGTTGTTTTGTTTTACCCCAAGCATTGTATATAACGTCTCCAGCATGGCCATGGTGCCAGAGCTCTTGTATTCTCCCTTATATTCATACTGTACTACACCATCATGGATTTAATTTATGGACTAGGTCTTTAGGAAATAAAACACTAACTATACTAGAGTTATGCAATTTAGCTACTTTCACTATAATGAATATGAACCAAGCAATACTACCATAGGCCATTCTATACACCAGAACTTTCTTATGGCAATATCTAATTCTGGCTGAGCTGAGCCTCTTCTCCCTCCCCGCCTCATAAATGCAAGGATACTTAGCTATTTAAGTACAAAGTGCCTTTGATCATGAACCTCTAAGTAAAAAACAAATGATAATCTATAAATCTATTGCACTTGAAATGTGTCTAGTCCAAATTGAGATGCTTTCTAAGTGTAAAATACATATCTAATTTCAAAGACTAAGTACAAAAAAAACCTATCTCATGAATAATTTGTTTTATAATAAAAACCCATTGAAATGATACTATTTAGGTTATATTAGGTTAAGTAAGATATATTATTATGTTAATTTCACCTTTTTTTTTTTTTAATGAGACAACTAGAAAATATGAAGTTACATATATGATCTCTACTTGTGGTTCCCATTATATTTCAATGGACAGTGGTGCTCTAGATATTACTGCCATATTTTTATACTTCTAAAAAGATTTAACCTATCATTAACACACCTAATTATTTTTAAGAGGAAGTAATTTTCTATTTGCCTCTTGTACACATTGGGTAATTTCAATTATACAGTGGTTTTCAAAATTCCCTGGGAAGGACTTTGAGGAGGGACCACAGGGACTGCCACTAGGAGATTCTAGGTCTCTATCAAACATTGTCATTTTTAAAAAATACTGAATTGCATTGAAAAACAAAAGGTGTGGTAAAATATTGGAAACCCCTTTTATAGAAGATACTAAATAAATAGGGCTTTCCAAAATGTGCAAGGTTGGATCTTGAACCAGTGATTTACATTAAATATTCTCCAAATGGAAATTTCCTACCACGGTGGGTGTCTCTAACTCAGAAAATTTTTACAAATATTACAAGGGTCAACAAATCTATTAGCCTCTTTAAGTCTTTTTTTGGTAGGTAAGGAATAAATTAAAGAAAGTACATCAGCAAATTCATATTCTAAAACAACAAGAAAAAAATAAAGATTAAAAAAGTCTATACTGGTCAGAATCAAGTAATAACACATTTTTATTTTGATGTGTTATAAGGACATTGGTAAGACTAGTAGCCTTGAAATATTCCAGGCCAACTAGAATAAAATATTTTGAAAATCTGAGTTTTTTAGTATCATGCAATGTGTAAATTTCAAATTGGGGTAGATTATCAGGATATTTGTGAGATTATCAGACTTGAGGCTATAGTGGTCTGAACATCCTTGACCATGTGAAGATCAGACCTCACTCCATCTTTCCCACCTAGATGCTGGCTCCCTAAATTATCTATGTGGGATGGACAATTTCACTACTACCTCTGGGTTCCCAGCTCAGGCTTACTTTCCACTACCACAGTCAAGTCTGTAGAGAACAGCATTCAAAAATCTACGCAATGTCAGTTTTCCATTTACATACTTTTCTCCCTCCAACTTATACATTCTAAACCCAAAGGCAGTTTCTACGTATTTATTTTAGTGAATGATGAGTTTTCTGTACCCTTCAAAAATACCTCTTTACATATTAGAATAAGTGTGTGGTTTGAAATTTTATGAAATATCAGTCATTTATTTGCTATATTGAGAAGAGACTACAGTTTTTCTTTCTGACAAAGACTGTTAGTGTTATTTAAAAAGAAACGATTAACATGGTTGTTTCCTATTACACCTACCTGTATCTTTTTGGATATTTCTTCTAATATCTTTAAATTTACAACCTATAAGTAGTGATAAAACAAGTGAAAAAGTCAGTTTTTGGTCATATATTACAAGTATATTTTAACATAATATAGCTACTTAGACATTCCACATGATCATTAATATGCTTCAATTCCATTTTGACTGTAAATTTCAATTTCTTATATTCTTAGGAATAGAACCCAGAGATTTATAGATCCCAGCTGAAGGAACACCTAATGTGAGGATTATTTCTTCTATGTTCTTTTGGTAGTAAGTACCTAGCTATAGTCCCCAGCCTCACATTGTACCCCAGGGTTTACATTTTATTAAGATAGGAAAGTCAGAAATGTAAAACTGTGAATGTGGATCTGGTAGGGTGGAAGAGTGTACTTATGTTCCTTTACCTATGGTCCAAAAGTGAGTGTCCATGCTGATGGCAAATTCTATTACTCAGTATGGAGAATAATGTGTTAGCTGACCAAAAACAAAAAAGTAAACAAAAACCTAAAAAAGAAAAACCCCCACCTTTAACTATATCAGTAAGAAGCCAACGGTAGTGTTACCTACCTGGAAGAGCACATAAACCCAGAAACTGAGAACAATTCACTCGTGACAGGGGCAGCCTGAAAAGATAAAACTTCATCAAGTATAGTTCAGTCTTTAAAAAGTTATAAATGAAAATTCAATTTAGTAAACGTGTGTGCTTGCCACTAAACAAGAGTGTTTTAAAGGTCTATAGTAGTCACAAAACAAAAATTCATAGTTAAATATCAACGTATTGGTCACAAAAAGGCCTAGAAAAAACTGGAAGTTTTGAAACGGAGACTTGTCATTTGCTTTGTTACAATTTAAGTCCTAAAAAGTGGCAAGTTAAACTTACCTTAAAGATAATGCCTAGAATGCCGACACCTAGCATAAAGCGTTAAGCTACCCTGAGATATGTTGTCTTAGTAACCTTCAGAAATAAGCTGGAAAATGACCATCTGACAATATCATCCGTAGCATTCACTCTACATTACTATTTTAAGATTCCTTTGTAGGACCTCCTTAAACAGATATAATTTCATATGATAAAAAAAATCACAGGCCACCCATTCCTTGTAGTAATGGATTTTGGATAAAATGAAATAATTTCAAGAACCATATTCCCAGTTTGCAGTACTTGGGGACAACGGGGCAGAGGCTTACCTTATTTGTAAGACAGAAAATGAGTGTAGAGGAAAACGGGGCAACGTATAAATACCACTTGACTTTGAAAATTAGATGAATTTTTGAGTTTAAAAGGGAGTTTGGAAAGGGCAATGAAAGATAATTGCTATTTGATGGCAGAACAGAAAACTTTAAAGATAACACTTTTACTCTTTTTCTCTTCCTATAGTAGGGAATGGCTTTCTTTCTTTTTCTTTAAAAAATGAAAAAAAAAATGTATTGATTTTAGATAGGAGAAAGTGAGAGAGAGAGAGAGAGAGAGAGAGAGAGAGAGAGAGAGAGAGAGAAGAGAGAAGAGACACTGACTTGTTGTCCCACTTATTTATACACTCATTGATTGATTCTTGTATGTGCCCTGACCGGGGATGGAACCCACAATCTTGGTGTATCAGGAGGATACTCTAACCAGTGGTCGGCAAACTCATTAGTCAACAGAGCCAAATATCAACAGTACAACGATTGAAATTTCTTTTGAGCGCCAAATTTTTTAAACTTAAACTATATAGGTAGGTACACTGTTATTAACTTAATTAGGGTACTCCAAAGGCTTAGGAAGAGCCACACTTAAGGGGCCAAAGAGCCGCATGTGGCTCGCGAGCCGCAGTTTGCCAACCACGGCTCTAACCAATTGAGCTATTTGGCCAGGGTAGGAATAGCTTTCTTAAAGAAATAGATGATTATATTTACAGGCAAGAAAGAAAGCATTTGATTGCTGGGTGTAGAGAATCTGGTATAACCATAAGTCACTGCCAAGATTTGGAAGTTGGTTTTCTATAGAAACATTTGTATTTGTTATTGTATCTATGGCAATTGGCTTTTAATGTTAAATGGTCTGCTGATAGATGCATTACTGTGGCAAGTAGTTCTAGGATTTGACTACATAATAAATGATTAAATATCTTACCCTGTATGGTACATTGTTCTTTTGTCATAAAAGAATAAGTAGGTTTTGGAACTAAATGGGAGATCATTCCAATCGGATCTCAACTCCTTACTTACTTGTTTCTATATTGGTTTTTACAGTGTATAAAGGACACACACCCACCTGCAAAAAAGCCTAATTCTATCATAGATAGTAAATAAATCATGGAGTTAGACAATCTCGTAATTGTAATTATAATCAGTGGGAGAGAATAATGAAATACTTTTAATATGTGGACTTCCTGCTATGAAAATTATGATGTACATATCAAATATTTTAGCTCATCATTGATCAGAAATGTTAACATACCATGATATCTGAATTGGAGTCTGTTCATCTTCAATAGGCTCGTCATCTGATGAGTCAAACTCACTTGTCTGCAATGAAATAGGCTTCAAAAGAAATTAGTTATGTTAAATAACTGTAAAGAATATTTACATATCATCTTAGTATAACTGATCTTTGCTTAAACACACACTGAATGCATATTTGCAATTTATCCAATCTGGAATGCCAGAGAGATTAGCAATAACAATAATAAATTACTGTGATTCACCATACTATTAATAATTACAGCACACTGCAGTAGAGTTGGATTGGGAATCAAGAAACCCGGCTTCTGGTATTGGCTCTACCACTTAGTGTATAAGTGATGTCATTTAAATCTGGATCTCAGTTTTTCACAACTATAAAGTGAGATTTACTCACTCATTCACAAACATTTCTTGGACACCTTCCTTTGCCAAGTTCTGGAGACCAAAGATCCATAAAATAAACAGCCTACCTTCAGTTTAGTTGGAAACACACATGTGTGCACAGATTACAGAAGATTTTAAATGCTAACATGGAAGCATAATCTATGCATTTTGGGGCAGAAAGGGGAGTGAATAACTGCTTTGGGAGCTGGAGAAAGCTTCACAGAGGAGATGCATTAGCTGGGTTTTGAGGGGTGAGCAGGAGGTTTGGGGCAGAGAGGGAAGAAGTTAAGGCTATTAGGACAAACGGAGAAAGGGCTGTGCATTTGGAAACAGATCCGAGCAGAGGAGATGAAGCTAGAGATGTTTTACCTACCCCATTTATGAAAAAATAACCCCCACACAGCCTAGCAGTTTGAATGAGATAGGGGTTTAGGTGGAATAACCTGCCCTCAACTTTGAAAGATTGAGGTGGACTCTGTATGCTGACCTAAGGAGTTGGAACTCAATCCTGCAGGCATCATTTCTACATGGCAGACTGTTGGGAGTTGTAGAGCACCAATAAGAACACACCTTTCTTCTAATCCTTACTTGGAAACGACTGAGAGATAAACCACAGGAAAGGCAAGTGGAGATCAATCTGTCGGTTTTATTACTGGGTGTCACATGGCTTTAGAGCCGTGGTCGGTGGGCTTGTCAAATCTGCACTCCAGAATTGGATTCGTCCGCCCATGGGCAGCCCAGGACCACCCAGGGCTCCCCTGTGGCAGAAAGCACTTCCGAATGTACCCTCTGCAGAGGGAAGGGACGAGGGGGTTGAGCGACCCGTGTCCAGCTCCTCCCACACCTCTGGGGACAAGTGGAGGCCCTAGGAGGCCAGCTGATGTCCCAGCACACGGCGACCTGGGGACCAGTAAGTGTAACTACTGCCTAATGCCCTCGCCAGCTCGGACGCTACCTTCTGTACCGGCCTTGTTTGTTACAACACGACCTGACACAGCCACATCGGGCTGTGGGTTTGAGGTGCCTTGGACCTATCCGTATTAGTATTAAAAACTCGGCTCAAAGGAAAGCCCGGCGGTAAGCTGTCAACCTGAGGGGTAGGGGATGGGAGTCAGGTGGACTTCAGCTTCTTGCATTGGTCTGTTTTTCCCCTTTTCTCCCTCTTAAAAGCAGTTTTGATGATTCAAGACTTTCAATCTGTGTGGCCCACTCCGGCAATCCTTCTCAGACAGATTTACAGCTCGGGACACAGGTGCACGCTTCTGGCTCCCCCAGACCCAGGGACTCGGAACCTCAGGGAAAGGCACGCAGTGTGCCGGGGGGCCCGGGGGATGGTGACAGCGGTGACAACACCCGCGAGCGGGGATTGACAAGCGTCTTCCACGGAATTTCCCTCGTCCACGGGGAGGACAGCCCCCCAGGGGGCACAGGCAGCCCGCTACATCTTTGGGGGCCGGGGTATCCGGCAGACGGAGACGCTTAAGCTCTCGATGCCTCAGTTTCCTCAGGAAAACGGGCATGGCTGTCGCGAGACTTAGAAGACCCCGTAGGCGACAGCACAGCCCTCACCCGGCGCACGTCTTCCCCTTGTCCCGCCGGCCCACTTCTCTCAGCCATCGCTATCGCGGGCCCCGGGAAGCGCCACCTCCCTCCCAAACGGTTACTGCGTGAGTCGGCATGCCACCAGACCAGGCTGTCCAGCGGCCCAAGCACCGGAGAGCAGAAGGAAACCGAGATCCGGAATAGACTGACAGCGCTTACACAGGAAGTGGGAGAGCCCACACCAGAGGCCAGGACCGCTTCCGACCCTGCGGCTTCGTTCCTCCGAGCCTCGTCCCAACTCACCGGCTTCATCGCGGGCCGCCCCAGGTCGCGACCGGCCACCGTCTCCCTTCAGCCGCACCAGGGTCTCACCCCGCGCCGAGCCCGCCCTCCGCTCAGCTCATTGGTACATCCCTTTGTGAGGTGGGGCGCGGTGTCTTGTAGGAACCAATCACGCCCTCTCCCTGCTTCTGACTCCGCCCTCAGGCGCCCTGGCTAGGCCTCTGACCGCTCATTGGCTCCTAGGTGGCCTTTGAAAGACGCGCGGGAGGCGGGCCCTGTTGAACTTTGATTGGCTGGGCGGGCGTCCCCCTCCCGCCAGTTAGGAGGACGGAGGTGGCGGGGAACTAGGAGGAGCGGGAGCGTTCAAAGGCAGCCCCCGCGCTTTGGCAATGCTGGGAAGCCAAGCTTCCTTGTGGCAGGGTTTGGAAGTGGTATCAGGGTAGGAAATTTTGTTTGTTCTCTTTTAAAAAAAAAATTGTATTAGGGTATGGGAAGAGTGGGGGAGGCACTGCCCTGAAGCGTCTTATGAAAACACTACATCCCAGTGGCTCTCAACCTTCCTAATGCCGCGACCCTTTAATACAGTTCCTCATGTTGTGGTGACCCCCAATTTCATTGTTGCAAATTGAACATAATTAAAGCATAGTGATTAATCACAAAAACAATATGTAATTATATATGTGTTTTCCGATGGTCTTAGGTGACCCCTGTGAAAGGGTGGTTCGACCCCCAAAGGGGTCGTGACCCACAGGTTGAGAACCGCTGCCATAGACTTTATATTTATGGCTGTATCTAGTCATCCAAATACCATGGAGATAGCTAAAAATACAGAATATAAAGATACACTGTATGTGTGATATTTTATGTTCTTCGCCATTACAGGATCTAGACAGGTTAGGGTGTAGCTCAACCTTCCTGTTCACTAAATATGAATGAAATAATATTGTGTGAAGGGAAGATAAAAAGTCTCCAGATGGTTCTAAGCACCAGTGTTTCTTACATAATCAGTTACAATCTTTCAGAAATGTGTTTGATTAGTCCGTCCCCCATTCTCCAGTCCCCATTTTTCTGGCCATGGGGAGGAAGTCACCAGGAGCAATATTACCTGTAGAGCTGACAAAAATACGCAGAAGTTTCAGCTCCCTGACTCATGTTGTGAAAATCAGTGGGTGTCGTCGAGCTAGCACAGACTTAGGGACTGAATCAGTGAGCCCTTCACCAGAGAAACAGAACCCATAGGATATATACACAAAGAGATTAATTTTAAGGAATTGGCCTCTACAGTTGTGGAGGCTTGGTGAGTCCAAAATCCTGTGAGGCAGGCTGGGGGACTGGAGACTCACAAGGAGTTTTGGTTGGAGTTCAAAGGTGATCTGTTGTAGAACCAAGACTAGTTGATGTTGCATGTGAAATCCAAAGGCTGTCTGTTGCAAAATGACCCTTGCCTTTTTGTTCTATTCATGGTTTCAGCTGATTGGATCAAGCCTACCCACATTATAGAGAGAAGGCAGCTTTATTCAAAGTCCATCAATTTAAATATTAATCCCATCCAAAAACACCCTCACGGAGCCCTGGCTGGGAAGCTCAATTAGTTAAAGTGTCATCCCAATATGCCAAGGTTCTGGGTTCAATCCTCAGTCAGGGGATATACGGGAATCAAATGATGAATGCATAAATAAGTGGAACAACAAATAACAAATTGATGTTTCTCCTTCTCCTTTCCTCTCTCTCTAAAAATCAATAATAAAAAACACACAACATAAAACAAAAACACCCTCACAGAAACATCCAGCATAATGTTTGACAAAATATCTGGGCACCATAACCCAACCAAATTGACACATAAAATTACCTGTAACAGACATATCATACTTGATCCATCCATTCATTCAGTAAATATTTATTGAGCACCATCTGTGTCCTGGGTACTATTTATAGTGCTTGGAATATTGGAGAGAATGAAACAAAGTCCCTGCCTTTATGCAGCCCATTTGCTATTGGGGAAGACAGGTAGTGATATGTGCTGTGAAGAAAAATTTAAACAGCCTGATGACTGGAGCCTGATGACTTTTCTAGGCAGAAAAGTCAAAGAAGGCATCTTTGAGGAGATGCCATTTGAGAAACATCCAAATGAAGAGAGTGAACCATTTGAATATTTAGGGGAAGAGCTTTCAATCTGTCTCAAGAGTGAGGAGGTACAAAGGCCCTGGGGTGGGAATATACTAGGTGTGTTCAAGGAACAGCAAGGAGGCCAGTATGGGAAGAGCTGAGTGAGTGAGGTGGAGAGCGGTAGGAAATGAACCAGGGCCTTGTGGTGGGCATAAGAGCTTTTCTGAAGGATTCAAGAGAGGGTTCAAAGAAAGATTAGGCCCTGGGCTTTAGGTAAGGTAATTCACATCTCTGTAGGACATAGGGGAGCACATGCCCTCTTGGTGGGCTTCAGGATGTTGATACTCCCTCACTTCCTAACTCCTGCCTTCTCTCCACTTCTCCCAGTGTTGGCTCTACAGATCCTTGACCTTCAGCACCAGGTGTCCCTGTCATTTCCTCAGAACAGACCTCCCCCCTTGGAATGAAGTTCTAGCCCCTTCCAGTGTTGTGTAAATTCTGCCACCTCTGGCCTCAGCTGGATGTGAAGAGTCTCAATCTGTTCTAGCTCCTGCTGATTCTGCAGAGAGGAGAGAAAGATCGGGCTCTGGTCCCATGAGAGGAAGTGGGTAGAGGGCTGGGTAAGTTGGAATATTTCAACTTCTGTTTGTTTTCTCTAACAGAACTGTGTCCAGGCTTTCTCTTTCTCTATCTGAAGACAAACACATCTCACCTCTATGATGTAGCCTTTTTCTGTTTGTTTGTTTGTTTGTTTTGGTTTGGTTCAGGGGTTAACAAACTTTGGCCCATGGATCAGATCATACAGGCCTGTTTCTGTAAAGTTTTATTGGAATACAACCATACTCATTTGTTTAAGTATTGTCTATGGCTGCTTCTGTGCTACAATGGTAGAGATGAGTAGATGCAACAGGGATTGTATGAGTTGCAAAATCTAAAATATTTACTGTCTGGTCCTTTACAGAAAAAGTTTGCCCACCTCTGGAATGTAGTCTATGAGAGAAATGTATATTTCTTCTAATAACATGACTTTAAGTTTACTTCTTGCAAGGAGTTCTGGCTTTATTATGCTAAAACATTCTTCTCTGCTTGTCTTGGTCCCTTCGTTATTGAGGGTCCCACATAAACTAACAAGGCCTCTGGCTGAGCCATCTGGTTAACGACATCATAGTAACCTGGTTCCTCTCTAATCCCCAAGATTCTTTCCTGAGAGGGGGAGTAGGAGTTCAGCTTGCCACACCTGTGGTCTGTAGTTAATTTTTTTGGTGTGTGACTCATAGCTGTTAACAGAATGGTATGTGATCAAAACAATGTGGAAGATTTATCCAAACTACCAGATGAAAAAGTGTTAACACATGTTCATAGACAGGAGTGTTTTGAGAAATACTCAAAGGGAAATGAAACATGATTGCCATCAGTAGTTGCACTTGGATGTATGTTTTACAGCAGATCTTTATTTAAAAATATTTTAATATTAATACTAATGGATTTGACATATGTGTTAGGGAGAGAACATTGGAAACGTAGGGTTAGATGCAATTTGGAGAGAACGTACTTCCTCCTCCTTGACACGATGAGTTTAAGAATTTCTCTTGTAATGACCATCAGATACAAAATATGACATTCGCAGTAGACATGTGTTATTTTCCCATTGTTTATCTCTTTGGTGAATTGCCCCTTTCCCAGTTCATGTGGTCTTGTTGGGCATGTACCTGGGACTGACCAATACATGTACCCTATTCCTCGGTCACAGTCATTAGTGCAGGGACTGCATATTACCCATGCTCCCTGGTCTTGTGTGCTTTGGTTGATCTTATTTTCTTCTTTTGCTTCCTAAGATTTCTGCCTTTCCCCAGAAGGATGCTGAGTTCTAATTTGCCCTGGATAATTAGAGTAGATTGTGAAATTTATTTGAAATATCATTTAAAATTTAAAATGCCATTGCATCTTGTAATTGGAATAGTGTACTTTTCATAACACTTTTACTCATCTTAGCTGCTCTTCTGCAATGTGGCTTTATCAGGAGGTAGAGTATAATATTCCTGCTCTTGAATATGGACTGGCCTTAGGCACCAGCTTGAATGTAGCAGAAGTGACAAATGATAAGCTTGTTAAAAGTTCATATTTCATGTAACCAGAACCCAATTCAAGAAATAGAACATTATCAGCCCCCAGAAGTTTCCTTTATGTCCCTGTCAACTGTCCCTCATAAGGTTAGCTATATTTTGACTTCTGACACTATTGCTTAATTTTGCTTGCTTAGGAATTGTAAATAAATGGAAGCTTTTGTGTATGGTTTCCTTTGCCCAGCTTTATGTTTGTGAGATTCATTCATGTTGTTGTGTGTAGTTGTACTTGTTTATTTTAATGGCAGTATTTCATTATTTGAATACATTCGACTTTATCCAGTCTGCTGTGGATAGACATTGCGTAGTTTCCAGTGTTGGGCTATTATGAATAGTGCTGCTATACACATTCTTGTCCATGTCTTTTGGTAAAAATATGCATCCATTTCTGTTGCATTCTTGTCCATGTTCATACTAGGAGTAGAAGTGCAAATGTTCATCTTTAGGGATACTGCCAGTTTTCCAAAGAGGTTATACCAGTTCAGATTTGCACTGACTCTGTGTTAGAATTTTAGCTCAACATCTTTGCTAACATTTGGTATTGCCTGTCTTTTTCATCTTAGCCATGTGGTGAGTGAGTCATTTTATTTCAAAGCGGCATCTAATTTCCAATTGTTGAAAGACTAACACCAATCAGTTATATATCAGTCAGAATCAGTAGATGCCATTCTTTAAGAGGTAGCAAACGTTTATAATTTTTAGGATGTATGGGAAATGTTTCTATATTATGTGTTAATTAGCATGCGTTGACCTTTTTCTGCATTATTTTATAAATGCAAGTATCATTGGATGTATATGTTTGGGTGGTTTATGCCTACGTTTGACCATAAAACTACTGATATGAACTGAGTGGTCCCAAGTTAAGAAGGTTCCCAAACTTAGACAACATCAAGGAGTAGTTACCTCACACTGTGATGGAAGAAATGTTTCCCAGGCATCATCAGCTTGGGGATAACATTGAGGTCAAAATAACCAACCCTTATGAACCAACATTTCTCTGGTTCTTCCTCTGTCCACTGTGTGAAACTGCAGTAGTTCATGGGTCCCTTACATGGGTCCCCACGGATAAGCTCCTGTATGCTCCCGAGATGCTCGAGCAAGGCACCACTGTCTTTGGCTCTCCAGCTCTTGCTTGCCGAGATCATGTCTCCGATCACTGCCCAAACCTGGGTCAGGTTGACACCATGCTGACACCCACTGACGTCCCACCCAACTGCCGTGCCAGCTGCACCTTCTCTGTTGCTGCTGAAATTGCCAACAGATGACTTTACCAACCCTTGATCTTTCATGTCTCGTGGAAATTTTTAATGAAACAGCTCTTTTTAGTTTCACTGACTTGAAAGCCATAGAACCCGGGTCACAGGATGGGGGGCGCAGCCACCACTGGGCAGAACATCTCTCCCCTCTGTCCCTGTCTCGATGTCACTGAACCCAATCTGTGTCTTTGGACTTTTCCCTTAGGGTGAGTTACTTCCCAGGAGTCCCCTGGCCTCTCCTGTCAACAACCCTAGCATGGTTACCTCACTCTTTCTGCCAGCAGAGCCCAGGTGTGTCTGAGCCCTGAGGGCTTGGTCTCGAGCTAGGTGCCCGCATGTCCGGGTCGGCCAGGGTTAGTCCTGGTTTATGACTGTTGTGCTGGCGTAATTATTAACAGCTCTTCCTTTTACTTTCAAGTCCAGGCTTGGGTGGTAAATTGTACGGTCACCATCTCTCAAGCCATCTCTAGGAAAGTTTTCCAGAGGTAAAACAGAACCAACAGCACATTTGAGAACAGTCAAGAAAAAATACGTAAAAAAGAATCTGAACTCTGAAGGCTGGTGTTTGTCCTGACCTGCCTATTCGCTGCCCCTGCTTTTCCTCTTAGACCCTAGGCTGGCAGCCACTGGGCTCCACCTACAGGCTCTTCTCTGCTCTGGCCCTGGATGGAAAGAGCTGGAATAGACAGACTGCTCTGAAAGGCAGTGGAGGTTAATACCTGAGATGCTGGGCCCTCTGGCATGCCCTGTGCCCAGTTTTTCTAATCTGCCTTCTGCTGTTTCCCTGAGACAGTGTGTTTTGTTCCCATCTTAGTTCAGCACGGGGCCCTAATTATCTTGCCATTGCCCCCTCCCTGGCCAGTCCTGGAACTGCTCCTGGCTCCTGCCCCTCTGTCAGATGGGTCCTGCTGTCCACTGCCAGCTTTGTCCACCTGCCTGTCCTACCTGGTGCCTGCCCTGCTCCCCCCGCCCTTCCCACTCTTCGGAAGCCATTTTGTAACCTCTTATTGCATGTGCACATGGGTTCTCACCAGGAAGGTGGGGTGCCTATGAGAAAGGGCAGGGGCACTGAAGTCAAGTGACCTGAATTCAAAAGACCCTGACTTCTGAGCTCAGCGATGAATCAGTCATCTGTGGCTGGACCAGTCTTTGGGAAAATAAGATTTCTGAACTTGAAGAATCAAGGCTCCATCTAAGAGAAGCTGGGGAAGAGAGACTGGAACAGCTGGCTTGACTTTCCATCCTTGTGCTAGGAGAAAGTTTGGGCGGCTCTTGAAGCTGGGCCCACTCGCCTATCCCAGTCACTACCAGCCCGGACAGCTTCTTACAGGGGAGTGTCAGTAGCACCTTTTCCTCATCTCATTTCCATGGTTTAGGGGAAACCAATTTGAGAAATTTTCCAGGAATGGAAAAAGAATCTTCTACTCTTTTTTTTAAAAAAAATATTTTTTATTTATTGATTTTTAGATAGAGGAAGGGAGGGGGAGAGAGAGAAACATCCATGAGAGAGAAACATATCAGTCGGCTGCCTCCTGCACACCCCTACTGGAGGTTGAGCCCACAACCTGGGCATGTGCTCTGACCAGAATCGAATCGGTGACCTCTTGGTTCATGGGTTGATGCTCAATCACTGAGCCACACCGGCCTGGCAAGAATCTTCTCTTAAGTCTCTGTCTTTCAGTAATACTTAGTTCATGTTCAAGCTAATCTAAAATAAGGAGAAAGAGCATTATTTCCATCACTTTGTACTGAAGTGAATTCAGAATGAGTTGGAAACATGTATGTTATAAGCATCCATATTAATGACCTATAATATAAAACAGAAATTGGCAAGGCCCACCAGATAATAGTTGTTCTTCCTGGAATGGGAGATTGCAGTGGAGAAAAGTAGGATTTCAGTAAACATCTCTCTCCTGTGCAGCAATCCCCAGCGAGGGACTCAGATCTGATGAAATGAGTCAGGCTTGCAGTTATTACGGTATATTACAAACATTTTTCAGCATTCATTATGACTGGTGTCTCCATGGATTTGGCCAGTTCCTGGCAATTATGGACTTGGCTGCTAGTGGAAACCAGTGTGCCAAATGCCTGGAATGACAGTCCATGTCTGAGTGGCTTTCAGTCTGGGAGGGATGTTGTTCAAACACCTCGTTCCTTCCCGGGGTGCCAAATTCTGGTAACAGTTCTGTCCTTTAAGTCTGTTTATCCTAGAAACTTGACCAGAAAGGATATGGCCACATCCCTTGCTTCTGCATCAAACACCTGGGGGACCCTGCATGGATTTTACAGGATCTGCCTGCCGCTTGGTCCAGAAGTTTCATGTCTGGGGCCTTAGTCAGAAAATCACATTCAGAACATAACATGTTAGATGGATGATCAGAAAACACCAATTCCTTTAGAGACTGTTAAATCTGGAGGCTGGGCTAAATCCCAAACTGAGTTATGGCACTCAGCTCCAGTTTTATCTGAGTAGTAACCAACCTGTCCTCAATTATAGCTGATTCACACATGTTCTTTGTGCTTCAGCCCTTTATTAAGAAGAGAGGCTGTGGCTTGGCATGTTCGGTTTAGCAGTAGAAGCTGTGGAAAAACCAAACACTCTGTAGGAACGTGAGCAAGGACCATCTTAGCATATATGGCGAGGACTAGAATGTGTGCTCCCCGAGGCAGGACTTTCTGTCTGTCTTGTTAATGACTGTTAATAGTATCTAGACAAGCATCTAAGTATTTGTCGAATGAAGAAATAAGTGGATGAATAATTATAAGCCCACCGTACTGAATTGCACAGTAAATATCATTTTGTCCATTCCTTATTCTCTTATTTTCCTCACTTTGTTTTTATTCATTTAGACAGAAGGCAGTTAAAAGCACTTCTTTACTAAATGAAGCAAACTGGAAGTAAATATGGCCACCTTAACTGGGGCCTGGTGTGTGCTTGTCAATCTTTTCATTTATTCCTGCCTCCCTTCCTCCCCTAACTTTCACAGCTCTCCTCAAGAAGTAGCCCCCCTCTCCTGGCTCACCCTTTGGCCTGGCCTTCCTCACAGAGTAAAATCTGTCTTCACCTATAACATTATGTGGCCATGAAAATACTCACCTCTTTTCCTCGAGTTTGAATGAGGCATCCATTCTAAATAAGACAGACCTCCCTTTGTTGAATCTTGAAGTATGAGTTACTTCATCTCTTTTTTTAAAAATCTATTTTTATTGATTTCAGAGAGGAAGGGAGAGGGGAGAGAGATAGAAACATAGGTGATGAGAGAGAATCATTGATCAGCTGTCTCCTGCACACCCTGTACTGGGGATGAGCCTGCAACCCAGGCATGTGCCCTGACCGGGAAGTGAACCATGACCTCCTGGTTCATAGGTCGATGCTCAATCACTGAGCCGTGCTGGCTAGGCATTACTTCACCTCTTTCTGCCTTCTCCTTGCTATTGGCTTTCCATAGAAAAGTTTAAGTATCACCAATATTAAAACAAACACATACACAAATAAAACAGGATAATAAAACCCAAGCCCCCCAAACTAGTCCCATCTCACTTTACCCTCACAGCCTAGTTTTTCAATAGAAAGGTCTGCATTCAGAGATTGTACTTTCTCCCTTAAAAAACAAAACAAAAAACACACAAACCAATTATTTTTTGTGAAATTAAAGAAGAAAAAAAGTTCTTTCAGAAGGAAAATCTGAAATCAGAAAGTATGTCTCTTCTTTAAGAATAGAACTATATATGTTTTTCTTCTTTTCTTTAGATTTCTTAGGATAAGAGCATAAATCCCAAATAAAATTGCATTTTATCATGGAACTTTCTGTTGGAAAAATCTCTTGACAACAAAGGAGAAAAATACAAGAACAATCTTTTATTGTAAAACTTGTTTATAATCCAAGAGGAAATACACGTTTGGACTCTTTGAACAGGGGTTTGTTTTAAGGTTGATGGACTGAAGGTGAAACTAAATAATGGTTCTTAAATGGAACCAGTAGGTATAAATTAACCAGCAGGATGTTTGTTAATCTTCTTTCTTTTTTTAAAAAAAATTTTTTTATTGATTTCAGAGAGAAAGGGAGAGGGAGAGATAGAAACATCAATGATGAGAGAGAATCATTGATCAGCTGCCTCCTGCACACCCGCTTCTGGGGATCGAGCCTACAACCCGGGCATGTGCCCTGACCGGGAATCGAACCGTGATGTCCTGTTTCATAGGTCGACACTCAGCCACACTCAACACCAGCTGGTGCCTTTTCAACTTTTTTGAGCCCTTTCTCTTCGTCTCCTCTGCCAAGGCCTCAAATCAGACCTTATCAGTTCTCACCTGAAATACTGAAACAGTTTTCCCACCTGCCTCTTTGCTTCTGCTCATACACTTCTCCGCAGCATTCTCCACATGAATCGCTTGATGAGGCCAGAGGGATCATTTTAAGATGCAAATCTGTTCATACCACTTGCCTACTGAAGACCCTTTACTTGCTTTCCACTGTTGATGAAGTTCAAATGTTGAGCATAGCATAAAGATTATTTGTTAGTTGGCGCCCCCTGCCTAGACTATGTATCTTAGCTTTCTTGGGGGTTCTCAGACTCAGAGGCCTACACTGGAGGTTACAGTGGGGACTAGGAAGGGAATGGAGAGTTTATAACCCCATCTGAAGGGGACATTCTTTTTTTTTTTAATCCTCACCCGATGATACTCTTCCATTGATTTTCCAGAGAGAGGGAAAGACAGAGAAAAACATTGATATCGACTGACTGGCTGCCTCCTGCATGAGCCCACAACTGGGGCTTGTGCCCTTGACCGGAATTGAACCCGGGTGTGAGAGAAACACATCGACTGACTGACTGCCTGCCTGCTGCACGAGCCCACAACCCTGGGGCTCATACCCTTGACCAGAATTGAACCCGGGACTCTTTGGTCCGCAGGCCGACACTTTATCCACTGAGCCAAACCGGCCAGGGCTGAAGGGGACATTCTTTTTAGCTCCATCCAGTTGTTGCTGGGTGGGAATTTGGGCTCAGTACAACCAAGTTACCCCCCCCCCTTTTTTTTTTCATGAGAAACTAGTTTTTTAGGTTAAACTTTCTGTTTATTAAAGGTTGGAAACTAATTTAAAAATTTTAAAGACATTGGTGGTAGTTCATTATGAAAGTGAAAAAGAAAAACAAACACATGATCTGTGGACCAAATTAAACACAGCTGTGTAAGATTGTGCAAGATTGATGCCTGTGCCTACAGGCTCCCCCCGATTCTGCATTATAGCCACATGGAACTGCTTCCAGTACCCTGTGCATGTGGAGTGCCCCTCGCCTCTGGTTTTGCTGGCTCTCTTGGTTTGAAATGCTCTTTCCTCTTTACACGACGCCAGCCCTCCCCCAGTCTTTTCCCAAATACGTGGTAAGGAATTTGGAATTAATCTTTCTTTGTCAAGACTTCCCTTATAAGTCCCTTCTCTCTGAAGCGTTTCCTGACATGTCTTTACCCCACTTTACGGAGAACCAACTCTTCTACCTTTGCACTCCAACAGGTTCTATGGACCTCTTTTTAGTTTTGGTTTTTATTTGTTCCCATAATGCAATCTCTACAGCAGGGGTGGGCAACCCCTGGCACGCGTGCCAAACATGGCATGCCAATAACTTTTGCTGGCACACGAAACCCTCTCTTATAATCTCCCATTTACAATTTTTTTCTTAATATCGACTTTTTTATTTTTAGATAAATTCAGTGTAGGTGCATCTTAGATAAATAAATAATTTTACATAGCATGTATACATTAAAAAATAAACGTATTTTTCATCACCATATACTGTGTTTTTGTCGCTCGAATGAATTTTATTATTTCTTCAAGGTTCTTCACATACGTACACCTTAAGAGATATCAAGTAGGTGTAACATGTTCTTAAAAAATTAGGGTTAGCACGCAGAAGAATTTTGAGTCAGAGATTTTACTGGTTTTGGCATGCACTCACAAAAAGGTTGCCCACCCCTGCTCTAGAGTTTAAGCTGCAAGGGGACAGATGCCAAGTCTAGTTTATCCATGTATCCTCAGTGCCTAGCACAGTAATTGGCACACAGTAGGCCCGTAATAAATATTTGTTGAATGAATAAAATACACAGTAGTTATTTGCCAAGAGGTATACTTTCTAAAGTTGACACCCACTCTAATTTTTATCAACAAATAACAAAATGTTATTTTATGGTTGAAAACTATGGTTGAAATATCATTCCCCAATCTTTAGAAATATTGATACCTCTTTTGGAAACTAGTCTCCAAAGATGGCCACCAATGAAGCATGCCTCCCAGTATTCTTGCTCTGATGTGATTCCCTTTCCTAGAATCTGGGCTGGCCCTGTGGCTTGCTTTTTGACCCGTAAATGAGTGGAAGGGACACTGCATGGCTTCCAAGGCTGAATCATAAGAAGTCTTCCATTTCTGCCTGAGTTTCTTGGAATGCTTGCTCTTGGGAGACTCTGTTTGGGAACCCAGCTGCTGTGCTATGTGGAGCTCATGTCACATGAAGAGGCCATATGTAGGCCATTTACAGACCCCTGCTGGGCTCTCAGCCAATAGTGAGCATCAACGGCCAGCATGGGAGTGAGGCATATTGCACATTCAGTCCAACTGAGCCTTCAGACTGAAACCTTAGCCAACTTTGCACAGCAACTGCATGACACCAAGTGGGAATCATCCCCTGAGTCCATTCCACCCACAAAGCTGGGAGGTAATAATAAAATCACTCTTTTATCAAATTAATTTTAACTTAATTACTTTGTTAGGCAGCAATGGATAGCCAGAATACCTTGGAAGTGAATAAAATATTATGCTTGAAACTGCATGTCAAGAAGAGTTTAAATTATCTTGCTATAATTGACCTTGGAGTTCTGTGCTACATTATTTCACAAATAACCTACTTGACCTCACACTTTTAAATGTGCAGTTAACTGATACATTTTCATCAAAAAGTCTTTAAGTTCCCTAACAGATTTATACACATCAAATCCTTATGCAGTGAATAACATGATGATGAAAAATTGCATCCTATAGTAGCCAGTTCATTTTTCCTTTTATGAGAATGAAGTTATAGGAAATATTTTCTATGGTCCTTTCTATGGAGCAGTTATTTGTTAGTAAAATAATATATGCCAGGTTTTAGTTATTAACATTTTTTTTTTTAGTTTCTTTATGTTGGATAGTTCCCTTTCACAGATTTTAAAATTAAGCTATAATTCACATACAGTGTAACTCGCCCTTTGTCCTATACAGTTCTGCAAGTTTTGACAAATGTAGACAGTTGTGTAACACTACCACACTCAAGATACAGAATAGTACCATCACCCCCAAATATCCCTGTGCCCCTTTGTAGTCAAGCCTCCTCCTTGGCCACTGATTTTTAAAAGATAATTTATTGAGGTGAAATTCCCATAACATAAAATTAACCATTTTAAAGTGAACAATTCAGTGGCATTTAGTACATTCACAATGTTGTGTAACTACCACCTCTGTCTAGTTCCAAAACATTTCCATTACTTCAAAGCAAAACTTACAATTTTATCTCCCATTCCCTCCTCTCCCAGCCCCTGGCAACCACCAGTCTGTATTCTGTTTCTGTGGATTTATCCATTCTGCATATTTTATCTGAATGGAATCATACAATAAATATGTGACCTTCCTCTGTCTGGCTTCTTTCACTTAGCATGATGTTTTGGGGATTCATCCTCTTTATAGCACCTATTAGCACTTCTTTACCTTTTATGGCTGAATAATATTCCTCTTTATGGATATGATCTGTTTCTTTGTCCCAATAGTTTTGCCTTTGCAAGAGTGTCAGACAAATGAAATAACATAATCTGTGTAGCTCTTGAGTCCAGTGAGATGTTTGATTTTTGCTTTTAGAGTATATGGGTACCTTCAAATATCTCCATCACTATTAAACTTTCTTCCTAATGGTTCTGTGGGGATGTGGTATTTTGGGGTCAGAACTTGTGTGTACCCTCCTCTCCTTTGCTTCATTGGACTTTCTCCTTTTTACTTTGAGGCCCTGTCCAGAGCCTGGGCACATGACATCAGACATCATCGCTTTAGAGAAAGGTTGGTGGTATGAAATCGGTGAACATGAGAGTCTAACTGTTCACATTAAATTAAAAAGCCATTTTATGGGTATAAGTAAGATTTGTGAAGAATACTTAAGGAGTCAGGTTTCCCCCCCCTTGAGACGCAGAAGAGAGAGCTATGGACTAAGGAGGTGAGATATAGGCAGAAGTAACCGGAGATGCTACTGTGTTCTTGGAGGAAGCAGTGGCCTCACCCACTGCCTTCGTGGAGAGCATGTGCTGTGGGAGAGGCAGCAGATCTGTAAGGAATATGAGGACAGAGGGAGTTTCTGATTATGTCCAGAGTGGGGTCTGGGAAACCAAGGCAGATGCTGGGGAGGTATCCCTGAAGAAGTGTAGGTAAGGCAGAAGTGTAGGTAGGCAACTAGAGAGGACCCCAGCAGCTGCCTGGTTTGCTGGCCGAGAGTGGGCCTTCAGAGAGCTGACCCGGTTTCACATCACTGGGGAGGGCTTGGAAGTTAGCCAAGAGCGAGAGAAAGAGCAGGGGAGCCTGAAGGGTCTCTCGGTAGGGAGATCAGCTGTGGAGAGAGTATGTACTGAGTGGCTGGGGATCAGATGGGGAACCCAGCCTCCTCAGTAAATGCTGGCCTGCAGGGACATTCATCAGAGCTGAAGACCAAACGGGGCTGAACATCTCAGCAGAAGCCAGTGTGGGGCAGATGATGCAACAAGGGACGCGATGCCTTCCCCTCGTGTCTTGATGCCGCAGGAGGCCCTGCAGCTTGAGAAACACACAGGAAAAGGACAGGGAGGAGAAACTGTTCTTAAACTTGAAATGGCTAAATGTACCTGGAATTAGCTAGGGGTGTAATTTCTGCCAGTAGGTGGAATTGGAGCTTGAGCTAGAGAATATGAATATAGTAGACTTACTAGCCTTTCTGTGCCTCAGTCTTTTCATCTGGTAAGGAGAGGTGGGAGCAAGCATAGTACCTCCTCAGAGGGTTATTATGAGGGCTAAATGAATGAATATGTGCACAGCATTTAGGCCAGTGCCTGGCACAAAGCAAACACTTACTACATATTAACTCTCATTATCTGCAAAATACATACATATAGACCACAAGCAAACAAACTGCAAAACAGAAAGCGATAGGAAAATAAAGACATTCCTTGAAAATCTTATCTGCTGTGGTTCTGTGCTATTGCACAGGTGACCCAGGAAATCAGAGTTCCTGCCCTTTGGAACCTTCAGTTTAAGACATAATCAAACCTGACAGCCCCTCCTGTTGTTGCTAGAGCTGAATTATCAATAAGCATTGACTGCATGCCAAGAAAATAAAATGATGACAAGAAAAAGCATGGCTGATTATTTCCGGTATGGCTTTTAATATCTCTGCGTTGGGGGTAGGGAGATTGGTCCCTTAGATCTTGCTCTCAACTTTATGGGCTTAGCTTATCAATTTACCCAGAATGCTCTGCTTCTCTCTCTCTCTCTATATATATTACATGTAAAAATAGTTTATGTCCAACTCTTTAGTACTTTAAAAGATGTATTGATCAATTTGAAAATAGCATCCTAATATATAAAAAGCCAGAAGCCATCACGACCAAAACAACTGCACGGATGATTGAACAGCAGGCTGCGTGGGGTGACCAGACCAACAGAGGAGGGCAGTTGGGGGCAACCAGGTCATCAGGGGGGACAGTAAGGGGCAACTAGGCTGGTAGGAGGGCAGTTAGGAGCGACCAGGTCAGCGGGAGGGGGCAATTGGGGGCAGTTGGGGACGACCAGGCCAGCAGGGGGGGCAGTTAGGGGCAATCAGGCAGGCAGGCAGATGAGCAGTTAGGAGCCAGCAGTCCTAGATTGTGAGAGGGATGTCCAACTGACTGCTGGTTTAGGTCTGATCCCTGGGATTGGGCCTAAACTGGCAGCCGGACATCCCCCTAGGGGTCCAGGATTGGAGAGGGTGCAGGCTGGGCTGAGAGGACCCTCCCCCCCATGCACAAATTTCGTGCTTTGGGCCTCTAGTATTATTATAAGTGTTGTTGCTAGTAATTAGTAGCCAAAATAGAATATGTGATACAGATTTCCTTGTTCATCCTTATTTTTTCCATCCTAACTTTTTGTTGTTGTTGTTTTGTTTTGTTAATCCTCACCTGATGACATTCTTTCAACTGCTTTTCAGAGAGAGTGGAAGGAAGAGAAGGAGGAGGGAGAGAGAGAAAGAGAGAAAGAGGTATATAGAGAAAGAAAAATCAATGTTAGAGAGACACATTGACTAGTTTCCTCCTGCACACACCCAGACCAGGATGGGGAGCGAACCTGCAACTCAGGTACCTGCCCTTGACCAGGAATCGAACCCATGACCCTTCAGTGCTCAGATCAATGCTCTAACCACTTACCAACACTGCTCAGGGCCATCCTAACAATTTTAGGATTGTAAACCATATTATCTTTTTCATCCTTCACCATTCTGTACATATGGTCAGTGTCTACTATAATCCCATACTATTGGCTTTTGGCCTGTTATTGTTGGATTGTTATTCAGAGAATTGGCCATCTGCTTGATTGCTTGTAGCTGCCCTGCTCTTGAGTCATCACAGTCTTCTGCTCTTCACCATGTTCAGGCAGTGCCAGTCCTCTTAGTTTGCACTCATTATGCAGAAATTACAACTGAGTCCTATGAAAAGAGCTGTGCCTGGTCTGATTTTCTGGGGCCAGAACCAAATAATTAACAGGTAATTTCCTTTTATTAAAACTGATTTTTTTCATTTTTAATTACAGTTTACATTTAATATTATTTTGTATTAGTTTCAGGTGTACAGCACAGGTAAGATAATCATATACTTTATAAAGTGGTTCCCCTGATATTTCAAGTACCTACCTGGCACCATACATAGTTATTACAATATTATTGACTACTTTCCCTATGCTGCATTTTTACATTCCCATGATTATTTTGTGACTACCAATTTGTAGTTCTTAATCCCTTCACTTTTTTGACCCAGCCCCCAATCCATCTCCCCTCTGGCAACCATCAGTCTGATCTCTGTATCTATGAGTCTGTTTCTATTTTGTTTATTCTTTTATTTTGTTTTTAGATTCCACATATAAGTCAAATCATATGGTATTTGTCTTTCTCTGTCTGACTTATTTCACTTAGCATAATAGCCTCTAGGTTTATCCATGCTGTTGCAAATGGCAAAATTTCATTCTTTTTTATGGCTGAGTAATATTTCATTGTATTAATGTACCACAGCTTTTTTATCCATTTGTCTATGTTTTAACAGTTTAAAAAAAATTTTTTTTATTGATTTTTAGAGAGAGAGGAAGGGAGAGGGATAGAAAGATAGAAACATCAATGATGACAGAGAATCATTGATTGGCTGCCTCCTGCATGCCCCCTACTGGGGAACAAACCGGTTATGTGCCCTGACTGGGAATGGAACTGATGACCTCTTGGTTCATGGGTCAACACTCAACCACTGAGCAACACAGGCTGGGCTCCACTTGTCTATTCATAGGCACTTGGGTTGCTCCATTTCTTGGCAATGGCAAATAGCGCTGTAATGAACATAGGGGTGTATATATTAATTTTTAAAAACCCACATTGCATTGGGGGAGAATCTGTTTGTCTGATATCAAGTGTTCTCCAGGAAATCACTAGGCCTGAGCCCCACAGGGGCTTGTTTAGACCCTTATTCATTAAGAGGTATTTCATTGACTTTGGGTGGTACCTTCTAGAGTTTCTTTCTGTTTTAATAGAAGAAAAAAAAAAAGATTGCTTTTCCTTCCAAAAAGTCTTGTTTTTTTTTTTTTTAACAAGTTAAAATTCATTGGTGGCTAAATTATTATCGTGAAGCTCTTGGAGAGCTCTGGGTACAAACACATCCTACCGTGTGCATGAATGCCCCCGCTCCCACCCGCTCTGTCCTGAGGGAGAAGGATGAGCCAGGCAATAAACCAAACAGTGGGACTCCAGCTGGCTCTTTCAGCTCAGACAGAAGCAAAGCCAGGACACAAAAGAAGCATTCCAAGGCCACAGCAGGTTGCTCTCCAGGAAAAGGAATCAGTAGTTTATTTCTAAGCAATCTATGAACTGGCCTCCCCAAGATAGTCAGTCCCTCCCTCCTTTATTGAGATATAATGACGCTTTTTCTTTTCAGCTGCTTCTGAACCCCTATGCGATTGAAGTGGTGACCGCAAACAGTCCAGCTTGAAGAAAATGTAACTGAGAACCAATGAGCAGACATTAATGTGCTTTTCTAGTGCTTTCCTCACTTTACTTCCCAAATTGCTTTCATTTAGTCAGGAGAGCCCTCGTGAGCAGGATCCCTCCGCAGCTGGCTGGGCCATAGAGGTCACCGCCGCTGGAATGCCTGAGCCGGGGAAACACGGCGCTGTGCAGTCGGGCTGATGGGAAGCCCTGAACAGCTTGCTGAATTATTACTTCATTCTCGGCCCAAGCAGCGGGAGGCGAAATGATGAGTGAGTGAAAGAGCCCACGGACTGCAGTGTGGGCCGAGGGAACCAAAACAAACACGGAGAAGACAGGCCCGTCTTTAAATCTGTGTAAGGGATGGAGCGCGCAGGAATGTTTGACCATATTTTGTCTAGTGAACAGATTTCATTTCTTAATGGCTGCGTTCGTCGGTGGAAAGGAGAGCTGCAGGCGGGAATCTGTTCTTCTCCTCCCTCTCCCACACCTCCTGGGACTCTCAGGGACATCTCCCCATTCTTGGTACTTAAGGTGGCCTGGAAATTGCACAGTGAGACCGGTGCTGAGCTCGGGTGCTGTCTTTGAGGCCCAGTACACAGAAACTTTGCCTAAGAATATTGGGAACCAGGAGTAGACCATGGAGGGAGCAATAAAAGCATTTCCCAAAGTAGGAGTCCCCATCTTCCAGGCTGATCAGCTCTGTTGAAGAGTGTTATCTCATGGACTAATAGTCTCCCCTTTTCCCCTTTCCAGCGGTTGCATAGATGCCTCTCTTTGGATATTCTCTTTTGATCCTTCCCTTGGATAATAGTTTTTACCACCTCATACCAGAGTTTTATGTTTCCATTTCTCTCCTAACTTTTCCACTCAAGATGACCCTCTCATACATGCATTGCATTTTCAAACATGGCCATACCATCTCATACATCCATTGCATTTTCAAGCATGGCCATACCCTTGCTCAACTGGTTGTGTCCCGTGGCCTCCTGCCACTGTCACTGGCCAGGGGAAACCATTGCCTTACCTCATCGCTCTATTATTGTATGGCAAGTACTTTTCATTGCCTTGATACCAGGTGTTTTGATGAACACGAGATGATGATTCAAACACATGTTCTATCCTTGCAATTACATAATTACAGACACAGACACACAGACACACACAGTAGTACTTTCTCCTCTCTCTCTCTTTCCTCTCTCTCTCTCTCTCTCTCTCTTTTTGGTTTTTGGAGGGAGCATATTATCCAAAAAAGGCAGACGGATGAATCTCTGTGTTTACATTACACTTGTCTAAGAAAGCTGCCAACTTTACTTCCTTTTCATATCTTTCTCTGGTTTTCAGGAAAGCGTGTAGGAGCTAGATTATCATGGGCGGCATGGGCTTGGGGGATGGTAGTTTTTCAGTTACATCATTAATAAAAGTAAACTTTTTTTTTTCAGGCTTAGTTGAGGAGTAAGGAACAATCTGGGCTCATAACTGTAGAGGGCGCTCTTGTCTTAATAATAGCATTGTAATTGTCATTGGAAAAAGGCTGGTGGAGAGTACATATCCTTTTGTTACTAGATATTTTATGCTAAAGAAGATAGGGGCATTTTGGAATAGACACTAAATCCGTGTTGTTTTTCACATTATCTTTGTAATTTTTCTTAAGAATAAACTCATCTTCAAATTTGTATTCTTTGGTTCAGTTTTTGTTAAAAGTGCTCAAGCCTCACCCAGTGGGAATTAACCTCTTTAGTGATTTATACCTTGTGTTGGTCTTGCCACTCGGTAACTGATGTTTTGTGTGCAGGAAGCTGTAAATGGTCTTTCAAAAGTGGCAATTGGAGCAGGACTCCCCTTGGCATTAAAGTCTTCAGTGGTTTTCAATCTAGTTTAGAATGAACACCCCTTTTCTTATTGTGCTTACCAAGGTCTTGTAGGAGATTAGCCTCTTCTGACCCATCAGCCTCTCTCTTTCTCTCTCTCACATCCTTCCCCGCCACCCCACCCAATCTGGGACAGTTTATCTGCCCTGCAGAGCTGGTCCACACTCAACGGCCTCTGCATTTGCTCTTCCATCTGCGCACGGAGCCTGTTCATGGCGCTCCTTCCCATTTCTCACTCCCTTACTTCATACAAATTCTTCCGTTGTGTACCATAGCTAAAACAGGCCTTCCTACCCCAGCTTTTTATTTTTAATTAGAAAATTTAAATTGTGTTATGATTCACGTAAGAATAGGTTACATAGCATAGGACTCAGTAGGTTTTATTGTATTCACAAGATTTTACAATGATCATCACTGCCTAACTTCAGAACATTTCCATTACGCCCAAATGAAACCCTTTGCCCTATGGATTTGCCTATCCTAGATATTTCACACCCACCTTTTTTGACCATTAAAGCACCCAGTTTATTTCCTTCCTGGCACATATGCATTTGTTTACTTGTTTATTGCTTATTCTCCACGATTAACTTGTAGAGTTTCTTCCTAGTTCAGTCTGCCTAGCAATGCAGCCAGCTCAGCCTCTCGCTGTCACCGTGGGATGGATCAGTGCGGCGGGGTGACCACTTCTGGGCTGTTGTAGAAGAGACGCCTCTGCGAGGTCCTCTAAGAACGCTTCCCAGTCAAAGCATCTACGTTTCTGTGCAGCAACTTCCCATTCATTACATTTCCAGCAACAGCTCTTTGGGGTTCCAGGTCTTCCCCACATTTTCCTATTCTTTCCTTGGAACCCACAGGATCATAACTGATTTAATCCCATTCAACAAAGAGTTGCATTGGGTTTCTAGAAGGCTCTTTAGGGCTGGGATCATGCTGTAGCAATAATAACAGTAACACTCATAGAACATGAGCCACATGCCAGGCATGGAAATGTGTGTGCGACTTAACGTATTTTTCACCTATCCCAGTGGTCTTATTATAACCTTGTGAGACAGGTACTACTATTATCCCACTTTGAAGATGGGAGCACTGAGGCTTAGGGAATGGACACATTTTATTCAGATGGTTTGTGGCAGAGGAGGGACTGGGATCCTTGGGCCCACTTTCTTAACCACTCTACTCTCTGTCTGGCTTCTTAGGTTTCAGCCGCATGTTTGCTCCAAGTGCTGCTGTAAAGTTTGAATGCAATATATAATTTAACATTATTGTACCTGTTAGGATTGTTCACTACAATGACATAAATAAAAAACATATTCCTTGCAATTTTTAGCACAGCAGCACACTACCAGGTTTTGTAATATGGGATTCTGTGCTATCCTTTGGGCTAGGGAGGTGTCCAGCTAGTGTCCTTTGGAATGCCCAGGGGCTGTGTAAGCACTTGTGCATGGATTGAGGGAAGAATTCCTGTCAGTGACAGAACCTCAAGCTTCCACAGCACTGGCACTTGGAGGAGGGTTATTTCCTGCAGGAGACTTGATCCCTAAGACAAGTGCCTCTGAGAAGCTTAGGTGCTGTATTAGTCATGCTTCTCCAGGAGCAATAGGAGATATCTATCTATCATCTGTCTATTTCTATATATCTATATCTATGTCTATGTCTATCTAGGTCTAAGTTTATGTCCATCTCTATGTCTATCTCTATATAAAGAGATTTATTCTAGGAAATTGACTTACATGATTATGGAAGGCTGATAAGTCTAAAATCTGTAGGGTGAGCTTGGAGGCTGGAGACACAGGCCGATGCTGAAGTTCAGGTTAAAAGGCCATCTGCTGCCAAATTCCCTCTTGCTCAGGACAGGTCGATCTTTTGTTCTAGTCAGCCGATTGGAGGAGACCCACCCACATTAGGAAGGGCCTTCTGCTTTACTCAAAGTCCACCAATTGAAATGTTAATCTCATCCAGAAATACCCTCACAGAAACATCCAGAATAATATTTGACCACATTTCTTAGCACCGTGGTCCAACCAAGTTGCCACATAAAATTAGTCATCAGAGCCAAGAACTTGGGCTGCTATGACGGGGGCAGTATTGTTGGAAAACTTTCTACCTCCCACACAGTGAAGGGATTACAGCTCCCACCTACTGTAAGGTACTGCCAGTTGACTCTCCAAGGGAAGTCCTGGTGGGTAAGGATGTGTCTCAGCTACTTTGAGGTTTGCCAGAAAACAAGCACTTGTCTGAGACCTATCTTTGAGTTGGGGGTCCATAAGCAGATGGTTCCTGAACTTTCTAGCTGGGTGGGCCACAGGGACCTACTGATCAGTCACCTAAAGAGGACTCACTTTGTGCAGGCTTGAGCCATCTCTGGACTGCATTTATTTGTTCGTTCATTCATTCATTCATTCATTCAACAAACATTTGTTAAAGGTCTATTGTGTGCCAGGCCCATTCTAAGTGCTGGAAGTACAGCAGTGAGCAAACACAGTCAACATTGATGTTCTCAAGAAATTTACATTCTGGGAAATGAAGAGAGACAGACATTTAAAGAAAATAAATACATAGAAAATAATATGTCATAGACCAGATGGTGATACGTGTCATGGAGAAAAAGAAAAGTGACAAGGGAAATAGGGAATCCTCCAGCTGTGGTGTGGGTGGGGTGCTGGTTGTTTGCATTATGAAGTAGAGTAGTCAGGGAAATCCTCACTGGAAGAAAAGGTGCCTTTTGAGTAAGAACAAGTCCTACAGACAACAGGAGAAAGAGAACTCCAGGCAGAGAGAACAGCAAGTGCAAAGGCCTTGAGGAGGGAGTGTGCCTGGAGTGGAGTGATAGGGTGGAGAATTGTGGAGGTGCAATTAGAGAAGAAATAGGAGACCAGAGGGAGTGGGGCCTCGAGGACCACTGTGAGAGTATCAGCATCTTCTCTGAATAATCTCAATAGCTGGAAGCCATTCAGGGCTTTGTGTAGAGCAGTGGTGACATGGTCTGGCTGCTCTGTTGAGAACAGGCTGTGGAGTGTCTGTGTGTGGTGGGGGGGAGTGTCTTAGTCCATTTGGTTGCTATGACAAAATACCATAGACTGGGTGATTGATAAACAACAGAAATTTATTTCTCATAGTTCTGCAGCCTGGGAAATCCAAGATCAAGGTGCCAGCAAATTCAGTGTCTGTCGAGGGCCCTCTTCCTGGTTTGCAGCCACCTTCTCATTGTGCTCTTTTGCCTGGAAGGGGAGAGGGAGCTCTCTGGAGGCACTAATCCCATTCATGGGGCTCCACCCTCATGACCCTAATCACCTCCCAAAGGCCCCACCTCCTAATACCATCACATTAGAGGTTAGCAGTTCAACCTATAAATTTTGGGAGGACACAGACATTCAGAACATAGCAGGGAGTGTGAGGCAGAAGCAGGGAGACTCATGCCAGAATTCAGGGGAGAAATGGTGGGGCTGTGGAGCAGGTGGTGGTGAGAAGTGGCTGGGTTCTGAGTCTGTTTTGAAGGCCAGGCTGACAGCATTTGCTGCACGCAGTGTAGTGAGGCCTCTGTGAAGCGTGTGCAAAGGTGGAGGAGTGCCGCAGGCGAGGCTTAATATTTACGTTCCCATCCAGCCCTCTCTTGCACATTTATAGTCAGGGTAGGAAGAAGATGGCGTTTAGATTTTTAGGATTCTTGCTCTCAACAAGTGTGTCTGAGCACAGCCTTTGGGACTGTTTTCGGATGTGTGGCCCAGAAACCTCTCCTGGGACCGAGAGTGGCTTCCCCCAACTGCTCGTCTTCCCGGTCCTTGTGTGCTGTGGACACACATGGCGCAGTGGCCATTCCAAGGAAGTGACCTCATAAGAGTGCCTTTCAAGCCACACAGGATGGGTCCTCCTGCGACATTCAGCCGTCGCTCTGGTTTACACCAAATTCAACAACTTGTGGCCTGCAGATCCTCAGTATAAATATCTGGAAAAGCCTGACCTTGACAACCTCATTTCTCATTCCTTTCTTGTTACAGGTAATAGAGCTGAAAATGTGGTTTTAATTATAGCGCTAATGAAAACTGAAAATCCAGACAGACACTTGACGAACTCTGCTGTGCTTTATATTACATTTGTGCTAACTACAAAGTGCCCAGCTGGGTGTAACATTATCCGCCTTTCCTCGAGCATCCGCCTGACTGAAGCTGTATAATTGATGTGTACTTTGGCAGGAGGTCAGCTTAAAGGGTTTTTTTAAAGATTTTTTTTTTTTTTAAACATCTTTAACGGTATTTAGGGAAAGGAATACGTTTATTACCTGGGCTGGGAGAACATTTCTCTGGGTTGCCCGACACTCCCCACCCCCATTGCAAATTCTTCTAAAGCATTCCACACATTAGCATCAGGAGAAACTCCGGCCAGAAGTGAGCTTAGAGACTGACTTTAAGTTGGAGCCATATACCTTTCTTTGCCTTTGGCCAGCGACACTGCCTGGGCAAAGTCACTCCTTAGCATGCAAACCTGTGCTGCAATCTGTTCTTTCCAGTCGGAAGGGAATGTTCAGTATCATGGAAGGGAAAGGGACGGTGCTGCGAGTGGAGGCTATCCTCACGGCTGCCTGGCCCCATCTGTCCTCACCTGCTGGCCCACGGCTGTCCCGTTGCCAAATGAAATGCAGGATGCCCAGTTATTTTGAATTTCAGATAAATGACAGATAAGTAACATTGGAAAAGCATTTGCTGTATTTAAGACAACTTATTAATTTTGATCTGAAATTTAAATTTGAACCGGGCATCCTGTAGTTTTATTTGTTGAATCTGGCAACCTTATTTACAGGGTGTCTGAGACTGGACAAGGTTTCTGCAAGGACTTCTAAGGAATCCTTGCCCTTGACTTAAAACAAGTATAAATTCTCATTTGGAGACAGTGTGAGGTTAGCTCCAGCTGACACTTACTTTCATTCAGAACCCACCTGACAATGAAATCACCCCTCATCCGCTTCCTTAGGTCACGTAGAACGCCATGAGTCCTGGGCCACGGCTCCAGAATGATTAGAATTCTTGCCATTGCCGGTCTCAACGAGTTTCCAAAGAGACCCATTGATGGGAATGGCATCCTCACTGACTTGGTGGATGGCCTCAGTCAAGCTACATAATTTCTTTTGTGTTTAATTTATAATCTTGTTTTTATTTAAATTTTTGAATAGGTGATCTATTCATTACATATACTGATCTCAACAAAACATAAAAGTATTGGTTAAGCCATCTTTCTTTCTCTCCTAGTGTCTAGCCTTCTAGTTCCCTATTTGTTTCTTATCTATTTTTTCCAGAGATTTTGATGCATGTATATGTAAATAAGTACTATATGTATTTTCCCTCCCCCCCACTTTTATATAATTGTTAACATATCATACCCACTGTACTTATACTAAAAGCATCTTCCTTTTTTCTTTTATTCTATCTTAACAATCTTGTCACATCATGACATAAAGAACTTTCTTATTTATTTATTATGGCTGCATAACAATACATTGTGTGGATATATCATTATTTAATCAGCCTCCCTTTGATGGACAGTTACATATGGTCCAGTTGTTTGCTGTTACAAAAAACAATGCTGAACATGCTTCATTCTTCTGTGTATGTGAATATATCTTTGGTTAAACTCTTAGATGTGTGGAGTTGTTGGACTAAAGAGTATATGCATTTATAGTTTGCTGAATTGCTCTCTCTTAGTTTCCTATTGCTGCTGTAACAAATTACTATAAACTAAGTAACTTAAAACAACACAAAATTATTCTTACCATATTGGAGGTCAGAAATCTTACAATCAAGATGTTGGCAGGACTGCACTCCTGCTGGCAGTTCTAGAGAGAATCAGTTTCCTGGCCTTTTCCAACTTCCAGAGGTCGCCTACACTCCTTGGCTTGTGGCCCCTTTCTCTGTCTTCAAGGCCAGAAGTGTAGCATCTTTAAATCCCTTTCCAACCTCTGTTACCATCATCACATCTCCTCTGACTCTGAGACTCCTGCCTCCGTTTTATAAGGACCCTCATGATTATATTGAGCCCACCCAGGTAATTTAGAATGATTTGCCCATTTCAAGATCCATAACTTTAATCACACCTATAGAGTCCCTTGTGCCATGAAGGTAACATATCCAGAGCTTCTGAGTTAGCATGTGGAGATCTTTATGGGGACATTATTCAGATGACCATACTCATAGAATTTGTATCAATTTATCATTTAATTAATTAGTTAATTAATTAGTTAATTAATTAATTCCTCACCCGAGGATATTTTTTCTTTCTTTTTTTTAAAAAATTAAATCTTTATTGTTCAGATTATTACAGTTGTTCCTCTTTTTTCCCCCATAGCTCCCCTCCACCCGGTTCCCACCCTACCCTCTGCCCTCACCCCCCACTGTCTTCATCCATAGGTGTACGATTTTTGTCCAGTCTCTTTCCACACCCCCACACCCCTTTCCCCCCAGAGAAGTCAGTCCGCTGCCTTTCTATGCCCCTGATTCTATTATATTCACCAGTTTATTCTGTTCATCAGATTATTTATTCACTTGATTTTTAGATTCACTTGTTGATAGATGTGTATTTGTTGTTCATAATTTGTATCTTTACCTTTTTCTTCTTCTTCCTCTTCTTAAAATATACCTTTCAGCATTTCATATAATACTGGGTTGGTGGTGATGAACTCCTTTAGCTTGTTGTTATCTGTGAAGCTCTTTATCTGACCTTCAATTCTGAATGATAGCTTTGCTGGATAAAGTAATCTTGGTTGTAGGTTCTTGGCATTCATCACTTTGAATATTTCTTGCCACTCCCTTCTGGCCTGCAAAGTTTCTGTTGAGAAATCAGCTGACAGTTGTATGGGTACTCCCTTGTAGGTAACTGTCTTTCTCTTGCTGCTTTTAAGATTCTCTCTTTGTCTTTTGCTCTTGGCATTTTAGTTATGATGTGTCTTGGTGTGGTCCTCTTTGGATTCCTTTTGTTTGGGGTTCTCCGCGCTTCCTGGATTTGTAAGTCTATTTCTTTCACCAGGTAGGGGAAGTTTTCTGTCATTATTTCTTCAAATAGGTTTTCAATATCTTGCTCTCTCTCTTCTTCTGGCACCCCTATAATTCGGATGTTGGTATGCTTGAAGCTGTCCCTGAGGCCCCTTACACTATCTTCGTATTTTTGGATTCTCTTTTCATTTTGCTTTTCCGGTTGGATGTTTTTTGCTTCTTCATATTTCAAATCTTTGACTTGATTCTTGCGATCCTCTAGTCTGCTGTTGGAACTCTGCATAATATCCTTTATTTCAGTCCATGTATGCTTAATTTCTAGTTGGTCCTTTTTCATAACCTCGAGGGTCTCACTAGATTTCTTGAGGGTCTCACTACAGTTATTGGCAGTCTCACCAGACTTTTTGAGGGTCTTACTAAATTTATCGGCGGTTTCTAGAAAGTTCTTGAAAAACCTTAGAAGTGTGTTTTTGAACTCTATATCCAGTCGTTTGCTTTCCTCCATTTCTGTCATTTGTGGCCTGTTTCTTTGTCTCCACATTTTTTATGCTTCCCTGTGTTGGTAGAGTGGCTTTGTGTGCTAGGTGTCCTATAGGGCCCAGTGGCTCAGCCTCCCCAATTACCTGAGGTGGACACTCTTGGTGCACCCCTTTGTGGGCTGTGTGCACAGTCTTGTTGTAGTTAAGTCTTGATTGTTGTAGGTATCACTGGGAGGAATTGACCTCCAGGCCAATTGGCTGTGTGAGTCAGCTGTGTCTACGGTGGGAGAACTTCTGTGCTGAAGACACCCTTATGAGGCAAGACTTGCTTCAGTGGGGCTTTGGTGCTCACTGAGTCTGCCCCCTGAGTGTGTCCCTTATGGATCTGAGGAGTTGTAATTGGATGGTCCCACTCTGACCACTGGGTACACTGGCTCTTGGAACTAAGGAGGTGCTAATTTAGCTTCTGCCTGAGGCTACCCAGCAGGAGCTACAAAGAGATCTGCAGATTTCCCTTCCTTGTTTGGGGTTTGGAGGTGCCCAAATGAGGCCCAGCTGTGAAGCAATGCAAGCTGCTGTGGGGCCTTGGGCCTTCTCTTGTAAGTTCTGGGTCTGTCTGGCCCAGCTGCAGTTTGTTAGGTAATTTTCAGATTGCAAAGGGCCAGGGCATTCATATACAAAAGCCTCTGCATGCAGCTTGGGTGGGGTGGGGTCTCAGGGAATCAACAGGGTGGAACAAGCAGCTATGGCTGATCCTCAGCCCTGCCCTAAGGGGCCCTGCATCTCAGTGTCCTGGTAATCGCTGCAAGCACCTTTGAGAGAAAGCCACCCTCGATTTCTGAGTTCTTCCCGCTGCCAGACAGTCCAGTTTCTCCCTGTATGTGTCTGGGTCCCCAGAGACTCACCCGGAACTGGAGTTCAGAGCAGTTGGGGGCTTGGTACTCCTTCCCGATTCAAAAAGACAGCCATGTCCTCAGTTGCCAGCCTTTGCTGCGTGCGCCTCTGTACCTCTGCACTTCTGCACCTCCTCTGAGTCTCAGTGTGTTTTTCTCTTTCCTTCTAGTTGTAGAATTTCCATTCAGCCAGCCTTCCTGTGGTTCTGGATGATGTCCGTTTTGTCTTTTAGTTGCATTTTTGAATTTGTTGTGGGAGGCAGCAATTTCCTGTGTTTACCTATGCTGCCATCTTGGTTCAGTGGCGAGGATATTTTTTCCATTGATTTTTAGAGAGAGTGGAAGGGAGGGAGAAAGGGAGGAGGAGAATTAGAGAGATACATGGATTGGTTGCCTTCCGCAGGCACCCCAACTGGGGCAGGGGATCAAACCTGCAACCCATTTGCATGCCCTCGAATGGGAATCAACTCTTGACCCTTAGGTGTGCAGGTTGATGATCTAACCACTGAGCACACTGGCCAGGGTGAATTTGTATCAATTTAAATCCCATCACAGCCTCACTCATAGAATGTGTTCACAGTTTTTGAAACTTTACCAATCTGATAGGTTAATAAATGGTACCTGTGTTAAATATCAAGTTACTTTTCCCTAGTATAGGTAGGTGAGTGGACTCTAAGCTATCTCCTTTTTTCTTATCTTTTTGAACTGTCCAAATCATTACTTATTTTTCTATTAGGTTGTCAGTTAAGAAATGATTATATATTAGTGTAAATAACGTTTCTGTGAAACAAATTACACATATTTCCCCCAGTTTGTCATTTGTATTTCAATTTTGCTTATAAAAGCTTTTTTTTTCTTTGCTATGCAAATGATTTTATTTTTATGTTGTTGAAATTATCAAATTTATTTATTTCTTCTAGGTTTTGTGTAATGGTTACAAAGATCTTCTCCACTCCAAGGTAATAAAAACCCCAATATCCTTTAAAATTTAAATAAGTGAAAATCAACACAGGAAACAGATGGTTGAAAGGTGGAAAAGGTGGAAATATAGATCAACAACATGAAAGAAATAAAAACCACCTAAAACATATATTCTATAAGAGTGGCCTATAGCTTACAATATGTGTGCAAGTTGGGGCTAGGCAGTGGGTGGCTGAGGCTGGCTCACGTGGCTTTGCAAGAGCAGTCGAGACTATTGTATCTCTTCTCACACCACCTTTAGGAACATCAATTTGTAGTTTAAAACTGATCCCGTTGAGAGTACTGACACTATGAAAATTGGCGAATGCTTCAAATCAGACCTTTTCCCCTACAAAACCAGTTGTCAGCACACCACTGGAGAGCTTGTCTAAAAGCCTTAGAAAAAAAATCTAAGAACTAACTTTACTTAGATTTTTTTGTTTTATTTGGGAGTAGCTGGGGTGGGGAGAGGGTCTCATGTGTATGGTTTATGCATGTGGGTAGCTTTAGTTTGGTCGTGCCTCTGTATACACACACACACACACACACACACACACACACACACACACACACACACACTAAAACATCACACTGTATATTAACTCTGGTGACCTGCTTTGTCTCCTTATGACATATTGTTGGCACCTTTCTATCTCAATAAACATTTATCCAAATTGTTATTTTAATGGTTGCACAGTATGCCACAGAGTGACTTATTATTGCATTTGACCAACCCCCTATTAGGAGACATTTATGAAACTTCTGCATGTCTTCGTTGTCCCCTCTGGTTGATAAGATATCACAGATGTTGGGATTATAAGTGAGAGAACTTTCAAGAAGTGCTTTGATATCTTCAGATATATGAGGCCCTTACAATGTTGGCATCACTGCTCTAATAACCCCCGACCAGGCAAGTCTTTTGGGAGATGCCCTGGTTTCGTTTGGTATAACTTGCTCAGACCCCTTAGAAACATACATTCTGAAGATATTTATATGGCAATAGCAGCTCAGGAAGAAGGAATGCTAGCACTAGAGATGTGGATTCCAAGAGACAGAAGCCACGAGACAGCCAGGGAAGGTGACAATTAGGCCATAGATAAAAATAAGGAGGATAAATCACTGTGAGGTTTCAGACAGGCCAGCAGGCATGGAGAATTCAGAGTGGAGGATAACCAGAGAAGATGTTTTTGGGTTCAGAGACTTAAAGTGAGAATGACATTTCCTAGTTAGAATAGATTAAAAAAAAAAAAAGCAACACAATGGTTCTTTCTCAAGTACCCAGAATGTCCTTAATACTGTGTTAGTCACTTTGGAGAAATTTAAGAAAGGAATGTGATTAGGGAAAAATGGGAATTTTCCTAAGTTCATAACAACCTTTGCAAAGAACAATCCCTTTTCAGAGTATCAGTTGCTGTATCTTCTTGATGATCAGATACAGGGTTATTGCACTCAAGTCAGTTTAGCGTTTTCCTGTGACGTTGTCTGAATAGCATAATTGCTCAGAATGGGAGTCCCATCTACAAAAGGGAGGTAGGGGCTCTGGATTTTTTCAACAAGCACTAAGAACAGTATTGCTAAGAGTGGAATTTTAATTAATGCTTACACTATAACTTTGAAAATAACATTTTTGTATTTCCTTGAGCCTAAGGGCAAACGGACACCACCTAGTTGAAATACTATAGACCAGTGGTTCTCGACCTTCTGGCCCTTTAAATACAGTTCTTCATGTTGTGACCCCAACCATAAAATTATTTTCGTTGCTACTTCATAACTGTAATGTTGCTACTGTTATGAATCATAATGTAAATATCTGATATGCAGGATGGTCTTAGGCAACCCCTGTGAAAGGGTCGTTAGACCGCCAAAGGGGTCGCGACCCACAGGTTGAGAACCGCCGAGACCCTGTGGTTTTTGATTCTTAAAACACACTGTTGCCACTGGAAGGCAGTGTTGCCTAGTCAGTGTGTTCAGCCAAGCCGTTGGGTGGATCTGAAGCTCAAAGAAGTGCTTTTATCTTGGCCTCTTTTCTGAATCTGGCCAACATCCTGTGCTGCCCAGAGATGTGCCATCCAGGTTGGGTGTTTTTTTGCCCCAGGTGTGCTGGCAGTAATTATATGAAATCAGCCTGTATGCCTTAAAGTGTTGAGACTCGATCAATTCTCTTTGGCCTCCACTTTTCATAAATGTAAAATAGGACCATCAACCCTTGCAAATGCATAGCTTACTTTTTTTTTTTTTTTTTAAAAGGCAAATGGTAGGATTTCCATACAAATACACACAAGCTGATTAATGAGTTAAAAGGTACCCTTTCAGAAATCTCACTTTGACTATTAACTTTCATTAGTCCAAATTGTTTTATGATTATCTTACTTTTCTTTCCTTTCCTATCACCTATTACACCTGCTAGAATTCTATATAGGTCAATCATGAGTTCACAAAGAAAACAGGTTCAACCATTAAATTGTCTTCCTGCATTTTTTCTTCTCATCAACAAATATTCAGGTAATGTTTTGACTTAGAAGCACACTTCAGAATTTAGGTTAGGGAGTGTTCGCTGTTGACTTTTTCATAGTTGACTCCTCTTTAGACTATTAACAATAATCCCTTATCTTTGTACAGTGCTTTAAAAGTGCAAAGCCTTTGTCTGTATTTTCTCATTGGCTTTTCATAGCCTGGTGAATTTGGTAAAGGAGGAATCATGATTTCCATGTTGATGCTTAGGAAACAAGTTCAGGGTGAGTCATGCTCCCGAAGCCACTTAATCACTTTTAGGTTATAAGTCATGCTTTTCCCTTCTTCATGCACACTACCTGTAAACAAAGACTCCTCCATCGTGTGGGCCATGACAGTATGGCCGGAGTTATATCCTTTTATTCACAGGTTGTTGTTTTTTTGTCCCTCTTTCCTCCTTCGGTGCATAGACAAACACACCCTTTTTGTGTGCGATGTCGGTAAATGGTCAGCACAGTGTGATTTTCTCATGGCCTTGGGAATGAATATGGGACTCTCTACATTAAAAGCCTTTCTGCTTCTTAGGGCGCTTTATCCTAAAGAGTGTTTCTGTAGAAACGTTTTTTACTTGAAAGACTTTGGATCACTTTTCAAAAGCAGAGTTGTCTTATCTGAGACACATTCCTACCTGTGCTGAAAGACACAGGCATAATCGATGCCTTGATCATAAAGACAATCTTTATCAAAAGTGCCTCAGATCCCAAAGAGCCTGAGGGGATGAGAGAGGAGGCCCTTGCTTGTGTCAGAATGTGGTCGGCAGCTCAGCCCCTCCGTGGACCAGGCATGAAGGAGGGTTTTAGGAAACTGCGTCGGAATTCCTCTAATCTCTTTCAGCATCAGATATTCAGCATATTTCTAGATGCAGGTCACTTCAGTTCAATTGATACCTATATGTCCTGTCACATCTTAGGTTTAGTGTCGGTTTGAAAATTGAAGGCTAGAGTGTACCTTCAGTTGTAGGCAGTACATTAGTTAATAATGATTTTTTATCTATTATACTAGCTACCAAAATGGATTAAAAATTAAATTAGTCTTCCTCACTGCCCTCTAGCAAGATTCATAAATAAGGAGCAGTCCCTCAGTGCTGCTTCAAAAATTCAGTTTTACCAGTCGTATTCAGACACAGTTTGTAAGCACCACGGGTAGGGTTCTTGTGTCCTTGAATAATTCAGCTCTGTGCCAGGCATGTTTTTGAGGAGACAAGAGAGGTCCTAGTTGATACTCTTCTTTTTATATTAATGTTGTATGCGATAGTGAATTCTCTTACACTGTGCTTGTGCCATTTAACAACATATCACAAACATAACTTTTAATTTGAAATTTAAAAAAAATTTAAAGTTTTTATTGCGATAATCATAGATTCACATGTAGTAAGAAATAGTACAGAGAGATCCCATGTATACTTCTCCCAGTTTCCCCCAATGGTAACATTCTGCAAAACCCAAGTATAATATTGCAAACAGGATACTGACATTAATACAATCCACTGATCTTGGTCAGATCTCTCCAGTTTTACTTGTACTCATTTGTGTGTAAGTATATGTGTGTGTGCACATGTGTGCACATGTATTTAGTTCTGTACAGTTTTACCACTTGTGTAGGTTCATATATCCACCACCACAAGCAATACACGGAACAGTTCCAGCACCAGGAGGATCTTCACATTTCTCCTTTATAACTACACCTTCCTCCTCCCCATCCCTGGCAGCCACTAATCTGTCCTCCATCTCTAAAATTTTGTTATTTCAAAAATGTTATGTAAATGGAATCACACAGTATGTTACCTTTTATGATTGCCTTTTTTCACGAGCACCATTCCCTAGATATTCATCCAAGTTGTGTATGTGTCAATAGTTCACTCCTTTTCATTGCTCAGAAATAGTGATGAATCACAGTTTGTTTAACCCTTCACTCGCTTAAGGACACCTGTGTTAGTTCTAGTTTTTTTTTGGCAGTTTTGAATAAAGCATCTATGAACATTTATGTACAGATTTTGTATGAACAAAAGTTTTCATATGTCTGGAATAAATGCCCAACAAGTTTTATAAGAGTAACAGGAGTAGAAAAATTTTTATGTTGCCTTCTAGAAGATATATTCTTCTAAAAGTTGATCCATTTCAGCTTGTGTGGAGACTCCAGACCTGTCAACATGTCTTGTAGACATGCATATTGTCTTCATCTGGTCCAAGGTAAATAGAGAACCATTTAGCATGAAAATAATTTGAAGTTCAGCTCGTTATATGGCTAATGCATGGGGGAGATGAGGTATAAGTACTTAAAAAACAAACAAGAAGGATGTACAGGTAGAGTTGTCACTTCCTGCTTAGCCCTCCCACCTCTAAATTCTCTAGTCATTTGAAGTGCCTCTATTGTTGCCATGTTACATTGTATTCATCTGTTTACACACCAGACTCCCAACCCTGCTGGTCTCTCAATTCCTTTCCTACGTAATGTCAAAAAAATGATATAATCCAACATTAAGCCCACATCTGAATTTTACAGTGGGATTAATGTATGTGTGATGTTTTTAAATATATTACATTTTGACAGTTGGAAGACATTTAATATTATTTTAATTCAGGTTTACATAAGATGATTTCATCAACATTCTTTGGAGGCTATAACCATCATGGCAGAAGGAGTATCAGCAGTGTAGGATAATTTTATTTTACCATTGTGGTTTAAGTTTGATATTTTATTTTAAACTTTATGATGGATATTGTGCTTCTGGTATTAATACCATAGCCTTTGTATATTACATTGCTTTGGTTCTCACTCAAGATGGTAAAGCCTAACAGTCTTAGAGGCCAGATTCTGGCTTTATTTATAGAAATAAGTTTAACTTTAAAATATCTTTGTCATAATGAAAATATTATCATAGACCAGTAAAACATACAAATAATTATACAACTATCTTAAAAAATATAAGTGTAAACTCTCATAACTCTTTTACAGGAATTTCTAAAAATAACAGTATTTAATAATTGTCTTATAATGTCTCCTTTTGCTGCCTGAGCTAGGCATATTGATTTGTAAAGTTGCCAAATGACAGAAAGTTTAGAAAAGTTAGGTTTTGAACAATATAAAAATTTAATTATCTGAAGTAGTCCACACACCCACGTGATTTGTTATGAAATGTTTTTTTTTCTTTTACATATGACAAATTTTACATTACGGGGATTATAGATATCCTCCTTATGTGAAGATGAGCAAAAAATTATACACTCTTCTATTCTTGACATCTTTTCTATTACATTTGGAGAGTGTACATTGGCAGGCAGGGATGTGATATTGTTTTAGAAGCAGCAGCAATTTATAGTTTGGTTGAAGCAAGTTCTTGTAATAATGACAGGCACAGTTCAGCACTAATCCATAGGGATCTATGCAACATGGCAAACAATACACTTTCCAAGACATGTTTGAATTATGAATCCAATGGTGGGCAGTCTCTTTAGTTCTGTGCAGAATAGCTTTGGTGTGAGTTGATGGAGCATTTTGTACCTGGGATTCAGAACTTTTATGAAGGCCAATACCCTGAAACTCATTCAAGCAATAAATTCACTTGTCTTTGAGTTTACAAGGCAATAAACAGTGAAGGCCTTTGACCTTAACATTTACTGAATACATTTGCAGCAGTTGTGTTTATTGACAACTATTTATAGGGAAGCATTGGGTACTGAATTTCTTAAGAGGAGGGCAAGACTAATTTTGCAGGTTTTTTTTTTTTTAAAAAAAAATTCTGAATTTAATTTTTGGCCAGTAAACAAATTTTCAGTTTTGGAGTTGGGATTTGAATCTATCTGCATACAAATCATGTTTTGGGAATTTGTTTCTTTATGATGCAACTTAAAGATGACTCCATGGGAGTAAATGCTTGCATGTTCAATTCAAAGGGTATTCCATATTTTGAAAGTAGGACAGAAGCGAATAGCGAATGATAAAGAGCTTTTAAGCACCCCCCCCACCCCACCCCATAGATTCGTTGTATGTCATGAAGTAAATTACTCCTCTTCTGGATAAACATCCACTTATATGGATCAATAATGCTGAGTTTCCCAAACATGTTGAGGAATTTATCAATTTCAAATACATTATGCACTTTTAATTTCATGAGTTAGAAATATGAAAGTGAAACAGGAATCCTTATGATTGAAATAATTGCTCTGTTAGGAAAAGGGCAGCCCGCAGCTCTTCTTTATTCCTGAAAGTTGGGCGGGATCGCCATTACTTCTCATTGCAGATGGGGAACCGAGGCCCAAGGCAATCAAAGTTTTGTTTGAGTAAGAGGGTGAGTCTGAGGTGATGGCTGATTGAGAAAAGATGTTGCAAGCACCTGGGGTATGGGGCACGAAACAACTATAAAAGGAAGAGTCACTTGTACTCAAGGAGAGTCTTTGGAACCACGTTTTCACTGTAGACTCAGAGCACAGTTACTTCTCACCATGAGGACACACCTGAGGAAAACAGGTAACCCCTTTCTGATGATGCTATTTGTACACATTGGAAATAGGGAGACATCCCTTGCTGATCTTGGTGGGACTCACGTCTTGGAAAACAGGATGTGCTGATCATTATCTTAACATCTGGTGATGGTGGGAGTTCTTGAGTGGGTCGTTTACAGAATCCATTTCTCCCAGATTCCACTGTAACATTGATACCATACTCCTAGTAGATAAATTCTGCAACAACAGCCTTTGGCAGCCTTGCAGTTAGCTTAAAAAGCTGTAGCTCACAAAATTCTTGATGTGTTCTTTGGGTTGTGTTGTCACTTTTTATTAGGCAGTGTGTTTCTGCAGACCCACTCCACTGGGGCCCAGACTGTATTTTTGCCCATTGGCCTGAATCTGGGCTTGCTCATGTGTCTCTTTTAACAGGTTGTAAAAGGAAAGTAAGTTTCATCTGCTTGTTGATAGGAAGAGGGTACGATCTGGCTGAGTTGGTTTCAGTAGGTAATCTGGTGTTATGATGTCAGTGGTTAATGGTTCTAGTTCACTCTACCTAGAGAAAAAAATACATATTTCAATCGTGCAGGCTACCCTCTTACAAATGTGGTCATCATTCTAGGAAGTGGAGGAATGGTGTGACTTAGGACAGTTCGTTCATTAAAGGTGATTCCCAGAACAGGTGCTACTGTTTGAAATTAGTTGGTGAGGTTAAGGATCAATAACTGGAATCACTTGTTATTTCACAGAAGACCAAGTTTTACATTATCCTTTTCATAATGACCCTATATTTGGTGTGTATAGTAATTATAGCAACTTTCTAATAATATACAACAGAACATTTCAATATGGTTATGTCCCATTGAAATAAATTTCATCTTAATGTAGCCATTTGGGTGGCATGTCTCTGGCCTGGAATTGAAGATAACACAACACTCTGCACCGGGTCACGGTGGTGTGTGCAATAATATTAGTTGGGCAAAGCAAGTAGCTGCTTTGAAGGTTATCAGGTGTAGCTCCTTTTTCCAGCTCATGAGCATATCTTGTTTTAAACAACTTTTTGAAAGGCAGCCAAAGAAAAGTTTGGCGTAGCTATGCCCTTACCAGCCCTGTTTCGGGGATACAGTGTTCCACTTCTTGGAGGAAGAAGATAAAGCAAAGCTGGCGGTGTGTAGGAATCTCTGTTCACATATTTAAAGGCCATGCATGAGAGTCAAGCACAAAGGAAAAGAATGACATAGAGAAACCAGGCCATAGGAAGGTTGATGGCTGTCTTATATTCAGTCACAGGTCCTGGGGTGAGAGTGAAGTTCTAACAGGGTGAATGAGAAGAGTGCATTAGTCAGAGCTGGTGAATACTGACTGGCTGGCATTGCTTTGGATGGAGTGAAGTTGGGACACGAATGTGAAAAATGGCAGGAAGAAGTCTTGGAGGACTTCTCTTTTCTTCCCTGTTCACTCTGATCAAATGTACAGGGAAACCATACAATTTTCTTTGAAAGCCCACGTCTCTAGGGAGTCTGGGTTGTTTTCATGATTCAGCTGATCTCACATTAACTGGGGCACTTGCCTCCAAACACGGGAAGCTCAACTCCCTGAAACAACTAGGACTTCCCAGAAAGTGGTGCACTTGTGTTGGCAACAAACAAAACAAGCCCGAAGGCTGCGGAAACCTGTTTGCTAAGCAGCGAGGGGAAATGCCCTCAGCCAGACGGCAACACAGGAATGTTGGGCAGGAGATCAGATCCACAGTCGGAAGGGGAGAAGAGGCCGATAAGGCTGCAAAGAAAGCAGCTTCAGTCACTGAAATTGGTTTCAGGGGTAAAGTGAGGAGGCCAGGATGTTTATGATACAATCGCTTTATGCTGCTAAATCCTGGCACACACCACAGGCGCTGTGACTAAGAGGCACTGTTTGAATAACCCCGCAAATGTGGGGCCTACCAAATGGTGCTCAGGCGAGAAATGAAGTACATTTCAAGGAAAAGCAGTCTTTCACATTCTCAACAAGACTTCTCACTTGGGCAGTCAGCACCTTTGAGCAACAGATCAGTTGCATAACTAGGGTTACTGGTAATCGGAGTTTGCACTCAAGACTCAGCACACGTGGGGCTCATTCCATATGTCAGTAGGAAGATCATTTTTGTGGAAAGGGGATTCCATATGGTGTTACTTTCCTCAAATGTAGGCGTACTTCCGTGAGCTCCAAGACAAGACTTTTTCATGCTTCTCTTTCACCTTGGAAGTGTAACCTGTTTGGGGTCGATGGCAACTTTGAACATTTCCTGTGCCTTTATGAGTTTCCAGGATTTCAGTTTATGGCCCCAATTCCTACCGTGGCCATAATGATAAGAGGTGGAAATCAGAGCATCTCCCAATGGGCCTGCGGCCAGTCTGTGAGTGAGCCTGGTGCCTGTGCAGCCCAGCACCTGAGCCTCTCGCTTCATCACTTCGATTCTGCCCACCGAGGGCACTCAGATAAGAGAAACCACATGCTGGGGGTTCCCGCGAAGCTGAGCTGTATTTCCAGTTGTCCAGAAGCTCATGTTTGGCCGATCCAAGCGCAGTGTTGCTGAGAAGTGTTCAGTCAGGTGTCCACATGTGGAAGCGGAACATGATGCTGAGTGGGAATTGTCAGTAAGTGGAAATCAGTGGCGGACTACCTTAGCCTTCCTTCTTGTTCAGCATTAATCTCGGCGCTACGTTTATAGGCTGATTCCAGATGTGCGTGACTCTAAGGCCGAGCGCTCAGAGTGACAGGTGGCGTGCTTACCTCAGCATAAAGAAGGTATTAGAGATCCCCGGGGCACATGTCTGACTGTCCCCCGGGAGTGCCTGGCCGGGCATTTGGCTGCAATCTGGCTGAGAAGCCGGAGGAGAGCGCTCGTCCCAGGGAGTAGGGAGATGTAGTTCTCAACAGCGGCGATAGAGGTCGCAGCTTGAAAGGAAAGCGCTAAGTCACCAACGTGAAAGTGCAGGGCCCCGAACTGCTGGCTGGCTTTCGGTGTTGTTATTCTGCAGCCATGGTATTTGGTGAGCCCTGTTTTTAGGAACACTTAATTGGTTTGACCTGCCCCGCTGCTTCTTACGTGAGGGGGAGCATTCCAGGAATAGATCTCAAAACTCAGGCCTCTCAAACGGGAGGAATGTACATTGTCTGCGTGCACCCCTGCTATTGACTTCTTTTTATTATTTATACTCGAATACACACCTAACATTGGACACATGTTCTTTATGCGTACAAACCCGGTGCTATTCAAAAATATCAGCCTGATTCATGAAACAGTGGATGGGGGTGTTTTGCTAAAGCCCGAGTCCCTGCTTCCTCGTAGAAACACCAACTTGAGATCCAGTCCTACAATTAATTTGTATTTTTAACTTCGGTGGTGCTGGTTCAGAGAATTTCTGTACATGCAAGTGAGTTGTAGGAAAAAGATTAATAACTTTCAGGCTTTGCTAGTTTAGGAAAGTCAGACCCCTTATTAAATCTAAGATTTGCCGAGAATCAATTTTTCAAATAGCAGTTTGAATGAGGCATCAGTTGGGGGAAGGTGTCTTTTGTACTAGAAGATAAGCTTCGCAGCACAGTGGGCTGAAACCTGCATCACATGGCTGTCTGATTCAATGATTGTTGGAATTGGGACTAGAAATATTCTTTATTGGTTAGTTGCTATTATGCTTATGGTAACAGACTGGTGCGAATAGTTATGTACAAAGGTAGGGGCCACCCAACACATTCACTCACATTATAAATGGACTACAGACTGTTCCGGCAAAGGCTCTTTTGAGCACTGTATGCCTGTATTGCTATGTGCCTTGTGATGTCTCAATTCCTCCACCAGGGTTTTTAATGTGAGTACCACAAGGCTTTCACTGTGAAGATCCATGTGGATCGCACACTGTGGAAGGCAGAAGCAGGCTTGGTTGTCTCAGAGCAGGGTTCAGTTGTAAGGCACCAGCAAGGTGATGCAGAATTTTCTTATTCTATATGCTTGAGGTTTTTGCCATGTGAAAGCAATAAGCTAAAAATTCCAATAAAGGGTTTTCTTTAAGAAGAGGAGGGAAGAAAATAAAAATAATAAAATGGCTATAAATCCATATCTATCAAGGAAAGAAAATAACTGCAGAAAATAAAAAGTTGACAAATATATGAAACTGGATAAAACATCACTGAAGAGGATGCTCTGGATTTTGAGCAACAAAGAAGAAAGTAAAGCAGTTTTCCTTAATTTCAGAGAGATAGGTAAGAAAACTGACAGTATTCAGAATCAGAGGTTGTTTCTGAGTTTATCATATGATTTTTATATTTATCCTATTTGTGCATTGATATGGTTGCCTAAAGGAATCACTGGTAGCATTTCCAACTTGAAAAAATTAGAACAGAGCACAATAACCAAAAGATGGAAACAGCCCACATGTCTATCAACGGATGAATTGATAAATAAAATGTGGTCTATACATACAAGGGACTATTAGTTAGTCTTAAAAAGGAGGGCGATTCTAACACTACAACATAGGTGATCCTTGAAGATATTATGTTAAGTGAAAAAAAAAACAGTCACAAAAGGACAAATATGATTCCACTTATATGAGGCACCTAGAATAGTCAAATTCATAGAGACAGAAAGTGGAATGATGGTTGCCAGGAAGAGAAAGGAATAGGGAGTTAGTGTTTAATGGGTATAGAATTTCAGTTTTGCAAGATAAAAAGAGTTCTAGAGATGGATAGTGGTGATGATTGCACAACACTTAAAAATGGTTATAATGGTAAATTTTATGTTATGTATATTTAATATATAAAATTATAACAGAGCAATTTCGGACACCCAAGAATACTGCCATCTGAGGAACACCGCCCTGGACTGTGGTTGTCCAGTGTGAGTTGGGGCACCAGGACCAGCCACTGTCCTCGGTGAAACGAGGGAAAGCAGGCTAGTGTGCTAGGTTTTCATAAAGCTGTGTTTATCCATTTAAAAGGTTTTCCTTTATTCTAGGTTTATGTTTATGCCACTTTATTTGAGGGGGGGGGACTTATTCTTCCTTTTATGAAATGAAGACAGTAACAACTAAAGATTGTTTTTCTTAATGCACCTACTTGGCAAAGTAAATAGTTGGAAACACCATGTTGCTAGACCCCAATTGAAAGGTTATTTTAAAAAGTGATTAGTGCTCTGGCCGGATGGCTCAGTTGGTTGGAGCATCATCCTGTACACCAAAAGGTTGTGGGTTCGATTCCTGGTCAGGGCACATACCTAGGTTGTGGGTTCAGTCCCTGATTGGGGAGCACGAGGGAGGTAACCGATTGATGTTTTTCTCTCATATGGATGTTTCTCTCTCCCTCAAAAAAAAAAATAATAAATAAATCAGTAAACATATCCTCGGGTGAGGATTTAAAAAAAGTGATTAGTGAAATCCCAGTCTTGTAACTGCTGCTTTTAAAAACTGGCATGTGGTCCTGTTATTCCTTCCCATTTTGATGGCTATACTTACTCAAGGTACATTGAACAAGAGAAAAATTATAGCTTAGCATTCTAGAGCCAGATTGCACCATCTCCCTCAGCGGCCTTTGCAAAACATAAGGACCTGTACAGATGTAAGCTGTTGTTAACTCTCTTTCAATATTTATTGAACACCTATGGTAGGCTTGGGGAAACAAAGATGAATAAGATTTGGTCCCTGCCCTGGAGGAGCCCATGGCCCAGCAGGGGAGGCCCTCACATAAGCGACTCTAACACAACGTGATAAATTCTGTCACAGAGAGATGGACAAAGTGCTATGGGAGCACAAAGGAGAGGCAGTAAATCCGTAACGTTATCCTAATGTTTTACAACTTTTATAGAAAGGACATATATTGTCTAAGGTTTGAAGTCAAACCCCTCTGGCTGAGATGTGGGCCTATTTCCCCTCATGGTGACCCCAGATTAGAAAACAAATCATCCCACCAGGACGTGGGCAGCAGCGGATGGTGAAGTCAGGGTGAGGATCTGTGACAGAAGGCATGTTTGGGGGGCACGACGTTTATCATGACTCCAGCACATCACAGGGAAGAATTAGAGGCTCAGGAGCTGGGTGAATCAAACAAGACCCAGGATGGCCCAGACCCCAGGGAACAGCACTACATGCCAAGCTGGGCTGCACACCCAGCCCACACAGGGCCTCAAGTGGCAGAGGGGCAGGAGGAAGGCTGGGGAGCAGTATTACGAATTGAGTTGATCCCCGAAAAGAAGGGACTGGCTCCTTAGGAAGAAGAATAATAGACATTATTATTATTGAAGGCTTACTGTGACCTCAGGACTGTGCTAACATCTATTCTCTCATTTAATCTTCACAATGATGCTGGGAATATTACCATTGTTGTTATTATCATCCCATTTCATGAATGAGATCACTGAGACTCTGAGAGCTTGCTGACTTGCCCCAAGTCACATTAGTAGAACATGCTAGAGGAAGAGCCAGGGCTTGACACCAGGCCTCCAGGACCCCAGAGCTCATCCTCTCCAACCCAACCTCCACATCAGTGCCAGCATCCTCCCACTTTCCAGCAACAGTCTGTAGCTGAATATTCCAGCAGGACCTCAAACTTAATGTGTGAAAGTAACATTCATGCCTCTTCTGTCTGATCCTGTTAGCATCCCTCCTCTCCTCTCCTCTCCTCTTCTCCAAACCTCAGCTTGTTCTTTTCTCCTCCCACTTCTTTCTTGCCACATCTGGAAGGCCACGCCCCCTGACCCAAACTTTCCATTCCGATTGCCACGACTGCAGCCCAGCCCCACACTGCCTCTCACCTGCTCATTTGTCCTGGGCACCGGTCTCCACCATGTCCAGTTAACAGGAACTCTGCTGCCAGATAAAACCTCTTTTGAAGCCCAGCTCTGATTACATCACTCTCTGCTCAACATTTAATATAACAATGGAGTTCTTCCTGTGGACTCAAAAGAATGTTTGGCCTGCATAGTTTGTCATTCAAAGCATTCAATGATATTTCTCAGCCCAGTGTTAAATTGCATTGTTACTTTCATGTCCCTTTTTGCCCCCTCATATCCTTTTATTGCAAGCAAAACTTTCATGTTGCCTTACCCTTTACCTCTGTGCCTTTATTTATGTCCGCCGTTTGTCTGAAATGTGCTCTCCATCCTCTCTACCTGCTGACATCCTACCTGTTGTCCTAGGTCAGTTTTAGGTGCCGTTTCTTCCCCCTCTCATCCCTATTGGAAGGGAGGTCTGTTGCCTTAGGATGCTGGTGGCATTTTCTACAATGTAAGGCCGTAGTCCCACACTGCCTTTCACTTCCATGTAGACTTGCCTTAACTCCTCCATTGATGCATTTCTGAAGATAGGCATCTTGTCTTTTTCATATTTTGGTTCTCCTAAGGGCCTAGCCTGAGAGCTCAAATATTCACTGAAAGAATGAATGGGGTTGGAAGAGGGTGTCAGGCGGAAGAATGAGGGAACTGAGAGAAAAATGGGTTCTAGCCATATAACCAATGCTCTAGATGCCCCTTGAATGTCTCCTGAAAAAATAGTTCCAGGATCATCCATAGAATTCTGTCTCAGGCTGGACGTTGCTGATGTCATGTCACATTGTCTTCTCTTTCTTCATCATCAAATCGCGTTTGTGTCACTCTCTTTTACTCTGCTGGAAACTGGCCCACCTTTTAGGATCAAATCAACACTCTTCAACCACTCCAGAAACTCCTTTATACTTATTTCAGGGATTTGTGTTGTATAAGTTCTAAAACTGTTCTTATAGCTTTCTGTCATGTGCATTTTGGGCAATTTAAACTTGTGTTTTTTTGGTCCTTGTCCTATATTCCCCAGTTATCCCTTTGCCGAGGGCAGGGCCACTGCGTGGCACAACATCAGGGCTGCACTGTAGCCTGTATGGACGGCCATTCTCAGTGCTCAGCCTGCTCTATAGTACATGCAGCCTTGACTGTGGGCCCATGAAAGTCAGGTACACGTTTGGCTGATTTCTGGAAATTCTGAAAGTCATCGTGGGCTCCACGGGGCCCTGGATAGCTCCAGAGGGCCAGATGGGAAGCCAACTGCATGCTGGTATGTTCAGCCACTCACAGCGTTTCAGGAAAGCAGTCTCGTGTTTGGACGTCCAGCCCTCATCTGGTCTGTTACTACACATGCGCAGACTCACAGCAGTTCTCAACCTGTGGGTCACGACCCTTTCACAGGGGTCGCCTAAGAGCATCGGAAAACACATATGTAATTACATACTGTTTTTGTGATTGATCACTATGCTTTAATTATGTTCAATTGGTAACAATGAAATTGGGGGTCACCACAACATGAGGAACTGTATTAAAGGTCTGCGGCATTAGGAAGGTTGAGAACCACTGCTCCACAGACTGCCAAGGCGAGAGCTGGGAGCCCAAGAATCCACGTGCAGGTGCTAAATTTCACATTTGGGTATTCAGAGGGGGCACCGAGGGGGGAAAATACTTGGATCCAACAGCATCGCCAATTATGAGAAGCTAGCTGTGACCTTTTGTGTCAAAATTATGTGCTTGTGTTAGCCCTGGGTACTATGGCGATGGGTCTTGCATAAACACAGAGACAAATAACGCTTTATGTTAGTCTACCACCTGCGCCTGTCGAGTTGCCTCTTCACCCCTTCGTAGGCCCACTTCCTGTGGAATAAATGTCGTCGGCAGTGTAATGAGATGCTTTCCCTTCAAGCGTTGGGCCGCTTACTCCCACTTGGGATGCCTAGCCCTCTGAATGCCACAGCGACTAGGGACGGGGCTTTCCTGCGGAGGAGTCATGGTGTGCCGTTTTCATGGAATTCAACGTTGAGTTTGAAAGGAGAAATGACCCAGAGGAGGACAAGGATGAAGAGACAGCCCATTAGCAGGCGACCATATGACAAAGTAAAAAGCAATTTCAGAGCTGTCAACGCGGCAGCGGCAGTGGTCGGCAAACTCATTAGTCAACAGAGCCAAATATCAACAGTACAACGATTGAAATTTCTTTTGAGAGCCAAAGTTTTTAAACTTAAACTATATAGGTAGGTAAATTGTTATTAACTTAATTAGGGTACTCCTAAGGCTTAGGAAGAGCCACACTCAAGGGGCCAAAGAGCCGCATGTGGCTCGCGAGCCGCAGTTTGCCGACCACGGAGCTGGGGGAACATGCCAAGAAGCCAGATGCTGGTGCTGATGTTCATCACAGCCCCTTGTGTGGCCCTGGGCACCGGGCTTCATTGCTGGATGAAGTAACAAAGGCAGGAGAGGGGGGAATTGCAGGCATGCCCAGGGGACTAATGACCAAGGTACAGTTAAAGGAAACCAGAAATAGTGAGATGTCTTACCACCATCACGTGGGTTATTAAGTTAAAGAGGACAATGACAAGTGGCAACCCTGTTCATTATAACCTACCAGCATTATTAGGAATTTGAACTCCATACATACCTCCCCTCTAAGGGATTTATTTGGAAAATGACCTAGCTAGTGGCATACTTTAATTTGAAGCTGGATATTAGATTGATGAGATCCCATTGCTAGATCATCCTATCAGAGTTTCTAGCTTCTCTTTTGTGGTCCCAGGAACATGCATACATGTGAACTCCCAGATAAGTGGAATTTGTTCTCATTTTAACAGATGAGTGAACGGAAAAGAATCTCACTGACTTAAAGGAATGTGAAGTGGCTTGCTTAAAGTTATTCCATTTGACATTTCCAGGAATAGAACTTCCTGAGTGCTGGCGCCCTTGCCTCAGCACTCACCACAAGACTGCACTTTCCTCTCCTTCCCACTACGTCATTGCTCCTCCCCATTCACCTGTTTCCCTCAAGTTTCCTTCCTGTCCCCCGCCAGTCTGGCCTAATGCTATCAGAAAATTTATTTTCTTTCAGACCCAAAAGGCTACTGGAGGAGTCATTCCTAGACTTTTTGGAAGAGGAAATCACTTTTAAAAAAAGATTACTTGTACTAAAGAGAATTTCTGGAAACAGGCTGGGTAGATAACTTCAAAAAGATTTGAGGTGTGAGAAAAATGATTCTTTCTGCATCAGGCAAATAGAGCAGTCAGAAGATAAACTGCAGAAATCAAGTTTTATGTATTTCCTTAAGACACTAGGATACTTTGCCTTCACACTCAGAGAGGTGGGTTTTAGTACTGTCTTTGTGTCCACCCTGGGTTTATTCCCCCTCCTGAAAGAGAGCAGGCATGGGACTAATGTAAAGTATTCAGCGGTTCTCAACCTGTGGGTTGCGACCCCTTTGGCGGTCGAACGACCCTTTCACAGGGGTCACCTAAGACCATCCTGCATATCAGATATTTACGTTACGATTCATAACAGCAGCAAAATTACAGTTATGAAGTAGCAACGAAAATAATTTTATGGTTGGGGGTCACAACATGAGGAACTGTTTTAAAGGGCCAGAAGGTGGAGAACCACTGTATTAGATCATCTAAAACTGGTATGGAGTGTGGTTCTGCCCAGATGCATTTTTATGTGGTTGGGGGAAGTTTGAAGATACTGGGACTTGTTGGCCAGGTCATTAAGCACCTGGGGGTGAATTTCAAACAGGCACCATAAGAGTGAGGTATTTTCCTCATTGTTTTGCCTCTCCTTTCTGAGCTTTCCTTCTGTTACAGCGCAACAAGACCTCCTCACTGTCTATCTTAGTTTGGGTTCTCTCCTCAGAGCTAGAAGGAAGGGCTTATGTGCAGGTAGTTTATTTTATCAAGTATCCCAAGGAGCCCTAACCGGTTTGGCTCAGTGGATAGAGTGTCGGCCTGCAGACTCAAGGGTCCCAGGTTCGATTCCAGTCAAGGGCATGTACCTTGGTTGTGGGCACATTCCCAGTAGGGAGTATGCAGGAGGCAGCTGATCGATGTTTCTCTCTCATTGATGTTTCTGACTCTCTATCCTTCTCCCTTCCTCTCTGTAAAATAATCAATAAAATATATTAAAAAAAAGTATCCCAAGGAAATAGGCGTGTGTGTGCGCGCGCGTATGTACTGGGGATTGGAAATAGTGAAACAGGGAAAGAGTGAAAGCCAAGGCAAAGGCACATTATTGAGCTGGTCATTACCATATGCAACTGGGTCTAAATCCCACTGGGAATCTCCAGAGAAGCAGTGGAAAATGCACCTTTGAATTATCCACTCCAGCAGCAGAAGAAGGGAGCTTTTGTCCACTGGCTCCCATGCTCCATAGGTTAAGGGTTGTGCCACGGGATTACCTTCCTCACACTTCCAGGTTTGTACATGTGTGAGTGCCAAGGTGTCTCATTCTCCACTTGCCCTCTGATCCCATTGGCTGACCTCAATTAGAAGCCAGAGGGCAAGGGAGCCCAAGATAGAGTCCATGCTGGTCAGGCTTCCTTGGCACAGAGCAGAGTGTAGAAGGGTGGAGAGTAGACCTGGAGGTGCAGATGGAAAACGTCCAGCAAGGCTGGCGCACTTTTACATGGACAGTTATGGTCCAGTTCTCATATTGGGGATTGGGTGCCATTCACACCTACTTGGCAGTGGGTTGTGTTGGCACAAATAAAGAATCTTTAGGCTTACAAAATGATAGGCTTGGCCCTGGCCAGGTAGCTCAGTTGGATACAGTGTCGTCACAATACACAAGGTTACTGGTTCAATATCAGGTCAGGGCACATACAAGAATCAAACAATAAATGCATAAAAAAATAAATGGAACAACAAATTGATCTCTCTCTCTCCCTTTCTCTAAAATCAATCAATAAGTTAAAAAATGACAGGCTTAATATAGATTTAACTGGGGGAAGCAGGGTGAGTGGTATGTGGCTCAGAGGGTGACTAGTCTGATCACTATGGGATTTTAATGTATTCAAAGTTACCTGGAAAATATTTTTTTAACAGTGAGATTAGAGAGACATTTATTTAGTATGTAAAAATCATGTTGGCCTCTGGACAAGGAGTAGAGGAGGAAGATGAGATTAAAAGCAAGTTCACAGTTTGTGGTGTAAGTGAGGGAACTTTTCTCTCTTCTAATTTCCTTTGTTGCTATTTTAAGGCTGTTTTTGCAATAAATCAAAAGCAAAGAGAAGCCACTAGTCACCTCGAAGAGCTTGTTTAGGCTTCTGGACAACCATGCTGGCAATACCGAGTATCTTGGATAAGGAAGGCTTTAAACATGAGTATTTCTTGCCTGAGTCTTGGAAACTTAAACTAGAGTCCATGTGAGGTTCATTTTAATAGAGCCCTCTAGGTTTTTAAGCATTTTTTCCCATAATTACTTCTGCTTTCTTTATAAGCAGTTTTATGGGGACTGGAGGGGAGGTATTTTCCTTACCCCTTCAAGTGGCTTCGTGCCAGTTCCCAGGTCACTGTGGATGCACAGAATGAGATCCAGTCTCTAACACAACCTCGTGAAGTGGGGCATCCAATATTCTGAGACCTGTCCTTTCTTTCGGGCGGCACAGGGTGAGAGGTTGTGATTACTGGGTGTTGGGACGAGGCTGGACTTTATCAGGACACAGCAAAGAACGGAAGCTTGCCCACCCTCACCTCCTCCCTGGTGGGGAGTCTACAGCCAAAGCGGGTGTCACTAATGTTTATCTGTGTACACAGACCAAATGCCAGATGCTGTTTCTAGCACATGACCCTGAGGAGTGGAGACGGGTGGCTTTAATACTTCTCTTTCTAACCACAATTGCAAACCTGACTCCAATATCTTTGGGATGTCATGAGAATTTACCCTGAGAAAAATATGTCAGTTGAAAGGTATTGTTTCTGATCTCATAGACTATGACCAGTTGACACGTTATCTGAGCTGACTGATTCAGGGGCCTGGCTTCCAGATGTGACTGGTAGTTTGGTTTTCCAGTCTCCTTTCACCCCCATCTGCCCAACAAGGACAAAAAATTTTTTTTTCCTGTTTACTCTTTATTATTATTTTTAAAAATTCTTTATTGTTTAAAGTATTACATATGTCTCCTTCCACCACCCCCTCCCCCCGCCACTGACCTCTCCCCAGGCACCCCCATCCCTCAGCACATGCCCTCATCCCCCTAGTGTCTATGTCCATTGGTTATGCTTATATGCATGCATACAAGTCCTTTGGTTGATCTCTAACTCCCTCCCCCTCCCCCACCTTCCCTCTGAGGTTTGATGGTCTGATCAATGCTTCTCTGTCTCTGGATCTATTTTTGTTCATCAGTTTATGGTGTTCATTATCTTCCACAAATGAGTGAGATCATGTGATATTTATCTTTCTCTGACTGGCTTATTTTGCTTAGTATAATGCTCTCCATGTCCATTCATGCTGTTGCAAATGGTAAGAGTTCTTTCTTTTTTATAGCAATGTAGTATTCCATTGTGTAGATGTACCACAGTTTTTTAATCCACTCATCTGCTGATGGGCAATTAGGCTGTTTCTAAATCTTAGCTATTATAAATTGTGCTGCTATGAACATTGGGTTGCATATATCCTTTCTGATTGGTGTTTCTGATTTCTTGGGATATGTTCCTAGAAGTGGGATTACTGAGTCAAATGGGAGTTTCATTTTTAATTATTTGAGGAAACTCCATACTGTCTTCCACAGTGGCTGCACCAGTCTGCATTCCCACCAGCAGTGCACAAGGGTTCCTTTTTCTCCACATCCTCACCAGCACTTGTCATTTGTTGATTTGTTGATGATAGCCATTCTGACAGGTATGAGATGGTACCTCACTGTCATTTTGATTTGCATCTCTTGAATGACTAGTGACTTAGAGTATGTTTTCATATGTCTCTTGGCCTTTTGTATGTCCACTTTCAAAAAGTATCTATTTAGGTCCTTTGCACATTTTTTTGATTGGATTGCTTATCTTCCTTTTGTTAAGATGTATGAGTTCCCTATAAATTTTGGAGATTAGACTCTTATCGGACATAACATTGGCAAATATGTTCGCCCACGCAGTAGGTTCTCTTGTTGTTTTGTTGATGATTTCTTTTGCTGTGCAGAAGCTTTTTATTTTGATGTAGTCCTATTTGTTTATTTTCTCCTTAGTTTCCATTGCCCTAGGAGCTGTATCAGTAAAGATATTGCCAGGACATATGTCTGATATTTTGCTGCCTGTGGATTCTTCTAAGATTTTTATGGTTTTCAGTCTTCGTTTAAGTCCTTTATCCATTTTGAGTTTATTTTTGTGTATGGTGTAAGTTGGTGGTCTAGTTTCATTTTTTTGCAAGTATCTGTCCAATTTTCCCAACCCCATTTATTGAAGAGATTATCTTGACTCCATTGTATGCTCTTGCCTCCTTTGTCAAATATTAATTGAGCATAATTGCTTGGGTCGATTTCTGGGTTCTCTGTTCTGTTCCATTGGTCTATATGTCTGTTCTTGTGCCAGTACCAGGCAGTTTTTGAGAACAATGGCTTTGTAATACAGCTTGATATCTGGTATTGTGATTCCTCCAACTTTGTTCTTCTTTCTCAGGATTTCTGTGGCTATTCCGGGTCTTTTTTTATTCCGTATGAATTTTTGGAGAGTTTGTTCTAGGTCTGTGAAATATGCCATTGGCATCTTAATGGGGATTGCATTGAATCTATAGATTGCTTTGGGTAGTATGGACATTTTTATGATGTTGAGTCTACCAACCCATGAACACGGTATATTCTTCCATTTGTTTATCTCTCTCTCTCTCTCTCTCTCTCTCTCTCTCTCTCTCTCTTTTCTTTTGGCACTTTATTACGTGTTATTGAAAGGCCATGTATGAAGTGAATGATTCAACTTTATTAAAAAAATTTTTTGTTTATTGATTAAGGTACTACATATGTGTCCTTATCTCCCTATTGCTCCCGCACCGCCCCCCCTGCCCCCCCCGCCCCCCGCTCATGCCCTCAGCCCCCTGGTGTCTGTGTCCATTTGGTTGATCTCATCCCCTTACCCCGCCCTCCCCTGCCTTCCCTCTGAGGTTTGATGGTCTGATCGATGCTTCTGTCTCTGGATCTGTTTTTGTTCATCAATTTATGTTGTTAATTATATTCCACAAATGAGTGAGATCATGTGATATTTATCTTTCTCTATATCTTTTTTCAATAACCTGTAGTTTTCTGAGTACAGGTCTTTTACATCCTCAGTTAAGTTTATTTCTAGGTATCTTAATTTTTTTGTTGAAATAGTAAATGGGATTGTATTTTTAGTTGGTCTTTCTGTGAGTTCATCAATGGTGTGTAAAAAAGCCATAGATTTCTGGTTGTTAATTTTGTATCCTGCTACATTGCTGAATTTATTTATTAATCTAGTAGTTTTTTTGATGGAGTCTTTAGGGTTTTCTATGTACAATATTATGTCATCCATGAATAAAGACAGTTTTACTTCTTCTTTTCCAATTTGGATGCCTTTTATTTCTTCTTCTTGGCTGATTGCTACGGCTAGTACTTCCAGTACTATGTCAAACAGGAGTGGTGAAAGTGGGCATCCCTGTCTTGTTTCTGTTTTTTAGGGGAAATTGTTTTGGTTTGGACCCATTGAGTATGATGTTGGCTGTAGGTTTGTCTTTTAAGGCTTTTATTATGTTGAGGTATGATCCCTCTATTCCCACTTTGCTGAGAGTTTTTATCAAGAAAGGGTATTGGATTTTGTCAAATGCTTTTTCTGCATCAATTGATATGATTATGTGATTTTTGTCTCTCAATTTGTTTATGTGGTGTGTCACATTTATTGATTTGTTGATATTGTACCACCCTTGCATCCCTGGAATAAATCCCACTTGGTCATGGTGTATGATCTTTCTAATGTAATGCTGGATTCGGTTTGCTAGAATTTTGTTGAGGATTTTAGCATCTATGTTCATCAGGGATATTGGCCTGTAATTCTCTTTCTTTGTAGTGTCTTTATCTTGTTTTGGGATTAGGGTAATGCTGGCTTCATAGAAAGAGCTTGAAGTGTTTCTTCCTCTTGAATTTTTTGGAAATGTCTGAGGAGGGTAGGTTTTACTTCTTCTTTGAATGTTTGGTAAAACTCCCCTGTGAAGCCATCTGGCCCAGGGCTTTTGTTTGCTGGAAGTTTTTTGACTACTGCTTCAATTTCCTTCATTGTTATTGGCCTATTTAGATTTTTTGATTTTTCCTGATGAGTTTTGGAATGTTGTATTTTTCTAGGAATATGTCCATTTCTTCTAGGTTGACCAGTTTGTTGGAATACTAGTTAGTATTTTTTTTTTTTTTTTGCAACCCTTTATATTTCTGTGGGGTCTGTTGTTGTTTTTCCTCTTTCATTTCTGATTTTTTTTTTACTTGGGTCCTCTCTCTTTGCTTCTTAGTGCTGTTCAGATTGGGTATTTTTCTGCCATATGTTCGAGCTCACTAATTCGGTCCTCCACTACTTCTAGTCTACTATTGAAACCTTCCATTGTGTTTTTTTATTGTAGGTATATCGTTCTTGATTTCCTCTTGATTCTTACATTCCTCTTGATTCTTACATAAGTTATTGATTTTGTCATCCATCCAGTTTATGAAATGTATGACCCTTACTCTGAATTCTTTTTCTGATATATTGCATGCCTATATTTCATTTAATTCCTTTTCTGCTGAGCCTTTTTCTTTCCTCTGTGGGTTATTTCTTTGTCGCCCCATTTTTGCTCTCACTGAAGGGTCCATGTGTCGAGTTGCGCAGGGCCTGCAGCTGAAGCAGTGGGCTTTGCAGGAGGGGAGCACACTCCTGGACTCACAGGAGTCTGCAGCGGGGGAGGCTGGAATCCTGGAGTCTCTGGGTCTGCAGATCAGTGCTATTTACTCTTTAGATGGAGGCTTATCTCTAAAAAATTTTTTTTGAGGCTAAATTATTAGATGGCTCAATCCTGGCATGTGTCTGATATCATCAGGTAGGACGGAATCTAAAGAGAATTTTGTTTGTATGAAATAGAGATGCCTATTATTCTGTGTAAACTGTGGCAAGATAGTTCTGTATTTGCCCAGTGCAAGGAACCAGAATTTAACAGCAGTTGATTATGGTCTCCAGATTTACAGTAAAATTAAAAAATGAAAAGATTACCTGGTAAAGTTTTCTCCTCCCCCCCCCCTCCTCCTCCTCCTCCTCCTCCTCTTTCTCCTCCTTTTTTTGTCTATGCTTACTTGATATTCCTATCCTTGGTAGGAAATTTGATGTTGAGTTGTCTGAAATGTCGATTGTGCATTTGCGATGGAATCTAATAAGACAAAGGATGGGCCTGACCCAGGGATCAGGCACGAAGGGGAGGAAAATCGAGAGGCCTGGGTTTGGACCCGGAGTTTTTCCTGTGTTCTTTAAACACGTTCCCAACCTTTGGATGAGTCCCTTTTGCTTCTGTGCCAGCTTTCCTGTCCTTTTTAAAAGGGGAATTTTTTTCTGAGTGTTTGTACTTCAAGCAGCAGGACATGTGTTAGAGTGGAAACCTTGCCAGCTTTGGAATTGCACAGCATAGATTCAAAGCTTTACCTGTAAACAGCCAGGAAACTGAAAGCAAGATAATGCACCTTTCTGTGCCTCCTTTCCTTAATTTATAAAAGAGAATACCAATTCCTTAGCCTGTAGGATTCTCGTGATTCCTAAATGAAACAGCATGTCTAACGATCTTATGCTAAGGTTGCTTTTAATGAAATTATCTATTAAACTAATCTTTTCATGCCCCACTCTTGTCTCACTTCCTGAATCCTCAAATATAAGAAACATGAAATATGGGAGAGAAGGTGCTAACTACAAAAAGAGTGGGGGAGGCTGAGGATCACAAAGGTACCTGTGATTGGTAGGTGGACGATGTTAGCTGTGTCTGCAAAATGTGCTTTTACCAGCACAGACAGAGCTCCATGCTGTTTTCAAGGACTTCTTTACACCCAAATGTTGGAGGTGAATGTCTGATTTCCCGAAGGGTTTCAATCCACCTCCAGGCCAGTCACCAGACAAGTGATTCACAGACCCGCCTTTTCTCAGGCCCTAAGTCTCTGACCAAGAACTCCCTCTGGCTCCACTTTGTAATTGTAGCCGCGCCTCCACACGAGAGCAAGTGCAAATGCAAGGACAAGACAAAAACATTGAGAAATGTTTCAAAATCAGAGACCAATGTAAACTAATATAAAAATAATAGCACTCCCCTGACCCTGTATCTTTGCTGTTTCCAGGGCCTCAGAGCTCTCTAACATGTTGTTTCATGGTTCGGTCTGCTTTGTATTTCTCTGAATTGAGGAATGCTGAGAGAGCAGGATACAGGGCTCTAGGAACTTAAACAAAGAAGAGAAAAACAAGGGATGCTTGGCAACACTAAATTTTTAAATATAGTTTTTGTTCTCTTCTCAGAATGTATCCCATCAGACTCTTGAAACAAATTCATGCAGAAGGATTTTTCAAAGAAACCCGTGTGTATGCGTATAAAGTTTCTATGTATGTATTTATGTTTGTCACTGATAGATTTTGCTCATCATCAACACTAATAAAAGAGAAAAATGGTAATTGGCGTACGACGATACCCTTTTCATTGGCTAATCAGGGCTATATGCAAATTAACTGCCAACTAAGATTGGCAGTTAACTGCCAACTAAGATTGGCAGTTAACTGCCAACAAGATGGCGGTTAATTTGCATATGTAGGCACAATGCAGGGAGGCGAAAGGGAAAGCAGGAAGAAGCCCCCTGCCACTGACAGTGATCGGAAACCCAGGGGGGAGCCAAGAGCTGGGGGGCAGGGCAAAGGCGGCCCTGGGGCCGCCTTTGCCCTGCCCCCCAGCCATGATCGGAGAATCAGGTGCCTTTTCCGCCCTGGCCAGTGATAGCAGGAAGTAGGGGTGGAGCCAGCGATGGGAGCTGGGCACGGTCGAAGCCGGCAGTCCCAGGAGCTAGGGGCCCCTTGCCTGGGCCTAAAGCGGAGCCCACGATCACGGGGCTGCTGCAGCTGTGGGTCCCCGCTGCCCAGGCCGAACACCTCAGCCAGAGGCATCCTGCAGGGGCAGGGGCGGAGCCCGCGCAATCGCGGCGCCCCCCGCTGCCACTGCAGGTCCCCGCTGCCTGGGCCGGACGCCTAGGCCAGAGGCGTCAGGCCTGGGCAAGGGGCAGATCCTGCGATTGGAGGGTGATGGGGGTCAATGCCTGAGGGCTCCCAGTATGTGAGAGGGGGCAGACTGGGCAGAGGGACACTCCCCCCGACACACACCCAGTGCACGAATTTCGTGCACCGGGCCCCTAGTATTAGAATAATAGGACAATATTAGTAAAGAGCAATAGGGGACTTAGTGCTTTCCTCCACCTCCCTTCCTCCCTCTTTTCCTGAAGAGTTCCAAAATAAATCTGCAAGATAAAATTTAGGGATAATTAAAAAAAATCAGCCTTTAACAATTGATGCTTAATAATTTGGAAATGCGATATTTAGTTATTCAATATA
>NC_081840.1:39006089-39163700 GCF_963259705.1 Myotis daubentonii
CCATGTCAGACTCCTCGGATTCTTCTTTCTTTGCTTCCACTTTCTTCTCTTCAGTGGGGCAGCAGTGGTGGAGGGGGTAGGACCTCCTGGTGCAGCACTACTGCTGGGGCAGGTCCACCAGCCCTTGCTGCAAAGGAGGTTCCCAGTGTTGACATTAGTCAGAGCCTTTGCAAACAAACCTGGCCAGAAAGGTTTAACATTTACACCAGCTGTTTTAATGAGGGCACTGATCTTATCCTCCATTACTGGCACTTCGCATGCAGGCGAGCTCTGAGACCAGGCCATGGAGTGAGCAAGTGCTGGGTGAGCACAGCCAGGAGTGGTGCTGGTCCCCAGATGAAGTGAGGGCCTCACCCCAACTCGGCCTTAGTGCTTCCAAAGTACCAAGCACTTACCAGTAGATGGGGAAAAGGGGCGAAAGATTTATTCTGTATCTTGATTGTGATGATGCTATCCACAAGATTAGCAGACATTTGGTCCACACCCAAAGGTTCTTGATATTTGCTCCTGTCCAAAACGCCCATAGAGACTTTCGGTCCACGCCAACCCATCTAGGCTACCTAGGCAAGGAGAGGTATTGTTGGCATAGAGCCACATGCTATTATCCTATATAATAAAAGCCTAATACGCTAAGTGTCCGGTCATCCGGTTGACCGTTCAGCCAGTCAAAGCGTAATATGCTAATGATATGCTAAGGCCGCTCAACCACTTGCTATGATGCGTGCTGACCACCAGGGGGCAGACAGTTGACCGGTCAACCAGTTGCTATGGCATGCACTGACCACCAGGGAGAAGATGCTCCGACTGGTAGGTGAGCTTTCTGCGGGGTCCAGCTGATCAGGACTGAGCAAGACAGGCCAGACATGCCCTGGAGCCCTCCAGCGGCCCCTACCTGGCTGGCCAATCTCTACATCCCTCCCCGGCCCTAATCGTGCACCAGTGGGGTCCCTCGGCCTGGCCTTTGCCCTCTCACAATCTGGGACCCCTGGGGCAATGTCGGAGAGCCGGTTTCATCCCAAACCCCCAGGCCAGGCCGAGGGACCCCACTGGTGCACAAAATTGTGCACCAGGCCTCTAGTTGAATTAATAAAACCTGGTATATCTTTTATGTGTTAAACCAAAAGCATAAATAAGTGCTATGGGCTGTTTAAGGCCAGCAGCATTGTCTTACGCATGGACTTTTGGACAGGACCAAATATGAAGGAACATTTGGCATGGACAGAATATGCTTTGAAATGAACTATTGTATAGTATAGTGGTAATTAAAACAAAATTGGTTGTGGTTATAAGCAAGTGTGTTATAATTAAAAACATTTTATACCATATAATTACATTTGTGAAGTTACTCTGATAAAGTTTTGTTTTGTTTTTATTTTGTTGTTTTTTAGGATGAGAGAGGCTGCTAGAAAAATAGAAGAAAGACATTTTTCCAACCATGCAACACATGTTGAATTTCTGCCTGTTGAGTGGCGGTCAAAACTTACTCTTGATGGAGGTACATTATGTTGAAAAGTTACATGATTTGGCCCTGGTCAGGATGGCTCAGTGATAGAGCACTGGCCCACACACCAAAGGGTCAAAGTTCGATTCCTGGTCAAGGGCATTTACCTGGCTTGCAGGTCCATCCCAGGCCCAAGTCAGGCACGTGGTTAGAAGTCCAGTGCACTGTCCATTATACAATGGAGCCACCTAACTTGTCAATACTCTTAAAACATATTGTCACAATTCTTTTTTTATTAATGATTTCAGAGAGGAAGGCAGAGATAGAAACATCAAAGATGAGAAAGAATCATTGATCGGCTGCCTCCTTCACGCCCCCTACTGGGGATTGAGCCCGCCACCTGGGCATGTGCCCTTGACTGGAATCGAACCTAGGACCCTTCAGTCCATGGGGCCGACACTCCATCCACTGAGCCAAATCAGCTAGGGTACAATTCTTTATTAGCTTACATTCTCTTCCTAATAATTTCCCTTCCCTATATTTGGAAGGTAAAATATCAGGTTTTTTGTTTTCTTTTGTTGTTTTTCTTATATTCCCTGGGCTGGTAATATTTAAGTAAATCATGTTTATCTCCTTCCTTGAAGAATTGTTAGCCAAAATATGCATATTTTAAACAAAATGTTTTCTTTCAGTATGAAAATAATTAAAATAGAATGTTTAGGTTATTTACATAACCTGGAAAATGAGAGAATTGTACTAGATACAATAGCAGCTGCCATTTGTGGAGCCTTTGCTGTGTGCCTGGCACTTTGCAATTCATTTTTCATGGAGTATCTCAATTTTCTCATAAATAAATGAAATACTACATTATTTTCTCTATTTTTCTGTTAAGGAAACTGAAACTCAGTAAAAGGTGAATTTACCTAAGAATAGTAAGCAGAGTCTAGCTTTGCTTGATACCAGAGCCCTTATTCATTCACTTTGCTAAACTACCTCTCTGGATGATTTTCAAGTCAGATTCTGTCTCATAGGCAGGAATGTCAGTTATAGCTAATAGACCAAAATGGCATCAAAAGTTGCAATAACTGTGAAACAAAAATGCTAGTAATCAAAGAAGACTTCATAGCAGCAGTAGCTCATATTTAAAAATTGTAGTATAAAAATACTGTCTTTTGTGCTTTTCCCACTCAGATAAGTTTCTTGGGCTAGTCAGGAATGTAGACAACATAGATGAGTTATGTTTAATAAAATCCTCAAGAGTTTGTAATTTTTTGTTAGATTTAAATTACTAGGATAGAATCTTGAAGGTGGCATTATTCTGAGTAAAAGAAGCTAAAGGAAAAACACCACTCTCCATTCTCAATATTTCTGACACCAAATAAAGGTGTGTGTGGGTGGGTGATTATCCCCCTACCACCAATTGTCTAATTCTTGGTGCACACCAACTGGGTGTCCAACAATTTAACTCAGTTCTGACACTACCCAGATATAGCGCAGACAGATTAAAGGCACAGTTCCACAAGACTCCCCTCACTTCAGATGCCAATCACAAGTCCCAGATTGGTGCCTGCTATAATTTGGGGGGTCCTATGACCCCATCCTGAGGTTTAATTTACTAGATCTACTTTAAAAAATTCAGGAAACATTTACTTATATTTAGTGGTCTAAAGGATATTACAGAGAATATAGATGGCCCTAGTCAGTTTGGTTCAGTGGATAGAGCATTGGCCTGCAGACTGAAGGGTCTTGGCTTCGATTCTGGTCAAGGGAACATACATCAGTTGCAGGCTCCATTTCCACCCCTGGTAGGGGAATGTGTAGGAGGCAACCAATCAATGTATTTCTCTCACATCAATGTTTTTCTCTCTCTCTCTTGCTCCCCCCCCTTCCTTCCACTCTCTCTAAAAATCAGTGGGGAAAAATCCTTGGGTAAGGATTAACAAAATACTATATATATATATATATATATATGTATATATATATATATATATTTATATTTATATATTTATATATATATATATATATTTATATATTTATATATACTGTATATATATGTTCATCTATGTGGAAGTTCTCCAGTCCCTGTTGTTTAGGGGTTTTATGGAGCTTCCATTATGTAGACATAAGTGATTAACTAATTGGCTGTTGATGATTAACTCAATCTCCAGCCTTTCCCCTTCCCAGAGGTCAGAGGATGGGACAGAAACTTCAACCCTCTAACTACATGGCTGATTCCTCTGGCAACCTACCCATCTTCCAAGAGTCACCTCATTAGCATAAGCTTAAGTATAATTGAAAGAGGCTTATTATGAATAATAAAAGACATACCTGTCACCCCTATCACTCAGGAAATTACAAGGATTTTAGGAATCTTGAGCCAGAAACCGGAGACAAAAACTATAAATATATGTTTGTTATTATACACAGTCTCACAGAAACCAATCTCAAAGGTTACATACTTATGCTGCACATATGTGGCATACTGGAAAAGGCAAAACTATAGGGACAGAGAACAGATCAGTGGATGCCAGGGTTACAGGAAGGCTAGGGTTTGAATTTTTTTTTTTTAAATATATTTTATTGATTTTTTACAGAGAAGAAGGGAGAGAGATAGAGAGTTAGAAACATCGATGAGAGAGAAACATCGATCAGCTGCCTCCTGCACATCTCCTACTGGAGATATGCCCGCAACCCAGGTACATGCCCTTGACCGGAATCGAACCTGGGACCTTTCAGTCCGCAGGCCGACGCTCTATCCACTGAGCCAAACCGGTTTCGGCTAGGGTTTGAATTTAAAAGAGCAGCATGTTGGAGTTTTTTAAGGTGATGAAACAGTTCTGTATCCTGACCATGGTGATAGTTCTGTAAAACCGTATATGCATTAAAACTAAGAGTTATTTGCCATAGCCAGTTTGGTTAGGGCCCAGCAGACTGAAGGGTCCCAGGTTCCATTCCAGGCGAGGGCGTGCACCTCTGTTGCAGGCTTGGTCCATGCAGGAGGCAACCAATTAGTGTGTCTCTCTTACCTCAGTGTTTTTCATTCTCTGTTTCTCCCCCTCCCTTCTACTCTCTCTAAAAAAGGAGTCAATGGAAAAATATCCTTGGGTGAGGATTAACAACATAAACACCACCAAAAACCTAAGAGTTGTTTTTACTGTTTATAAATTTTTAAATAATGATAAAAGGTATTTACCTATAGCAAACATCATTTTTAAGTTCCTAGAAATAAATCTAATAAAATATGTACATTGATATTAAAAATGAAAAAAACTGTTACAAGATATTAAATACAAGTTAAATAAATATAAAGATAATTTTCTTAGATTTCATGACTCAATATATTAGAGTTGTTAATTTTCTGAAATTGGTTTCTAGATTTTATGCACTTCTAATCAAAATCCTAATAGAGTTTTTCCTGAAACTTGGCAAGCTGATTCTAAAATTATTATAGAAGAGCAAAGGTTCCAAAATAGCCAAGATACAGAACAAGAGGGGAGGAGGGGAGTCATGTTGGTACAAGGATAGGCCAGTGCACTAGACTAGAGACTCTGGAAAACAAACCTGCACTTAGAAAACAAACCTGATATATGACTGAGCTGGTATTACAGATCATTGGTGAAAGGATGGCCTTTTCCATAAATGGTATTTGGTAACTGGTTATTCTTTGAGGGGAGAGTAAAAACAATCCCTACCTCACATTCCAAATGGATCAAATATAATATATGAAAGCCAGGACATTAGAAAAATGTAAGAGAGTATCTTCTTAAGACAGGAAAACACAACTACAAAGTAACGTGGATAAACTTGATTACAATTATCTCAGTAGACATAGAGTGACAGACAAGCCACAAACTGAGACAAGAGCTTGCAAAAGAGCAACAGATATAGCCACCAAAGTTTCAATATCCAGAATAAAAAAGAGAGCACTTGAAGAGATTATATGTATGTATGTATGTATATATATATATATATATATATATATATATATTATGTATGTTTTATATGTTAATATTTTAAAATATTTTGTATACTATATATAATATGTATCTCACTAGTGTAGTAATAAAGGAAGTGCAAATTAAAACCACAGTAAAATATCATTGACACCCATCAGTTTAGCAAAAATTTAAGGTGAGGCTGTGCATCAATGAGGATGTGTAGCAGTGAGGATTTTCATTCACTGTTGTTGGGAATGTAAATTGGTACAATCACTTTGGAAGACAGTTTGACATTATCTTGTAAAGTCGAATGTGTATGTGCCCTATGACACAACAGTTATACTCCTAGATATATATACCCTAAGGAAAATCTTACACGTGTGCACCAGGAAACATAAAACAGTGTTATTAGGAGCATAGAACTTCTTTGTATTTCTATAAGAAATGCAAATTTTTCTGCATCTCTAATCATCTTATTAAGCATTTAATAGAATAGTCTTCCCATGGTAGAATTTCCATAAATTAGCTGTAACTCAGAGGCTGCACATATTTGCAATACAATTTATGTGACAGGTTTTTTTTCCTTACTTACACCAACTTTATCTTGTTCACTGCAGTTGCCCATTGCGGATTTGTCTTCATGCATATTTTTAATTTGACAGCTCTTCCTCGTAGGATCTTTATTTTACTAAAAATCGATGTGTGAAGTGTAAAGAAACTTTTTAATTTGTTTCTGGTTTGCCACCAGTGCCTCTAGGCATTCCGCATGGGTATTGCCAGGCCCAAGGTGCATAGTCCAAAAAAAGAAAAGAAAGGAAACAGAAAATGAGGTACAGAAAGAGTGAGATTGTGTGCCTAACACCTGTTTCAGGAATAGAGATGGCCTGGTTTTGCTCTGGGACCCCTGAATATCATGCAAACGCCAGTATAGAAAATGGTCAGGCTTCATAGATTTGACAATGGTTTTCATCCTTTAATGTTCTTTCTCTTCCCCTTTTTGTCTTTTTTTCTTGCTGTATTTTGCAAGGAAAAGATCATTAGATCCAAAATTAGTCTTGCATATTGAAATGTTAACTTAAAGAGCTGTGATTTCAGGGAATGTAATTTTTTTCACAATTTATTTTTCCCCTAAAACAGATATCTTCTGTAAGTTTGTTTGTTTTTTGTTTGTTTGTAGACACTGTTGATTCCATTACTCCTGATAAAGTACGAGGTTTAAGGGATATGTTGAACAGCAGTGCAATGGACATAATGTATTATACTAGCCCACTTTATAGAGATGAAGTAAGTATAATGATTACCTTATAATGATTACCTTATTTACAAACACACACACGTATCATTGGGAGTACTCCTAAGAAGGTATCCTGAATGTTCAGACTAAAACGTACTGAGACGTGTCCCCAAAAGTAATACTAAGGGTTTGTTTTTGTTTTTTAAGTTGACATTAATAGCAACAGAAGCTAGAAAGAGAAAAGCGTCAGACTCAAACCTCTGGCCATTGGCTAATAGAAAGTGGTCACTTCTATTTTGCGCTTATAATCTTTAAAGATAATTATCCTCAGAATGGAATTAAATAAAAGATATTTAATAGGAAGAGGGAAATGGAAAGAGAACACCAAGTGTTTTAAATTAGTTTTTTATTCAGTTGAATTTCATGGAAAAGCGCTCAGAATTTGTGGCTGAGATTCATTAGCAATCTTTAGCAATGTTTCCTGAATATCCCTAATAAGATGAATTACTTGGGCCCTAGCTGGTTTGGCTCAGTGGACAGAGTGTTGGCCTACAGACTGAGGGGTCCCCGGTTCGATTCCAGGGGGCGTGCAGGAGACAGCCAATCTATGATCCTCTCTCATCATTGATGTTTCTATCTCTCTCTCCCTTCCTCTCTGAAATCAATAAAAATATATATTTTTAAAAAAGATCAATCACTTGGGGTGCTCATTAAAAATGCAGGCATAAAAGAACCCCATGGGGAAACCTTGGAATTTGGGTTATTGTGAATTTATGATTTGAAAATAAGTGGGTGTTTATAGATATTATCTATATATATTTAAGTGTATATTGTTTATACCTGCATATATTCCCTACTCTGTTCACTGAAAGGGCCAAGGAGCTGACATTCCAATCTAATGAGCACACCTAGTACTCACATCTTTGCCCCTGGAATTCCCCACCAAGAAGAACTAGAGTTACTTGGAAAAAATGGCTGGTTCTAGGGCGGGGACAGGATAGGTATAGGTCAAAGCTAAAAACAACTTGTTATGACAAAAAGTAGGAAAATGTTCAGAAGAATGATGGGGCAGGTCACAAGGTCAGGAGTCAAATTTTAAAAAGCAGATCCTGCCCTGGCTGGTTTGGCTCAGTGGGTAGAGCATTGGCCTATGGGCTGAAGGGTCCTGGATTCGATTTCAGTAAAAGACACATGCCCAGGTTGTGGGCTCGATCCCCAGCAGGGAGCGTACAGGAGGCAGCCGATCAATGATTCTCATCATTGATGTTTCTATCTCTCTCCCCCTCTCCCTTCCTCTCTGAAATCAATAAAACTATATTAAAAAAAAAATCAGACACCCCCCCCCCCCCGGCCATATCTGGAACAACTTGAGCACAAAATAAAGTAATTATTACTTATTGTAAGGGATTAATAGTACTTTTAATATAGAATTATAATAAGGATAATATAATAAGGGAATTGTAAATCATTGAGAAATTTGTAAGTTAATATCAATTACAAATAGATAAACGGGGTAAGGGAGGTCCTTTGCTTACAGTAGAATGCCACAGGCTTACTATTAAATGTGGAGGGAATGCTGGAGTTGTAAAATCCTCAATTCACAACTATCATGGTAGGATCAAATAAGAGTGGTCTGGGCAAGAATCATCCATGGATGCTAACTTGAGGGCAAGTTTTGATGAGAACAGGATGTTTGCATGGTCTTACTGTGAATTCTCATAGACTGCTTATGAATTAAAAAATGAGAAAAGGTATAGAGTGGGGAAACCAGGGGACACCTTTAATAGGGTGTCACTGGGGGACACTCAGGACACAGTATCATTTATGCAGTATACCAGTCCTGAGGAAGCACCAGGCAAACACAAAAGGAGGATGTTCTCATTAAAAAGTAGGATGGGATTGTGTTCTTTCCAAATGTCACTACTATAAAAGACAAAGAATGGCTGTGGAAAATGTTCCAGAATAAAGGAGGCAAAAGAGACCTGATAGCTAAATACATCCCATCCTGCACTGTATTCTGCCCCGGTTAGGGTAAAATGCTATAAAGGATTTGTTAAATCAACTGACAAAATTTAAAGGTTGATATTTGATTAGATGAAATATTTTATCAAAGTCAATTTATGAAGTTGATAACTGCAATATTCCTAGTCTTAGGAAATATACACTGGAGTTTTAGGGGTAAAGGACCATGACATCTATAATATATCCTCAGATGTATTTTTTTAAAAGGTGTGCATGTGTGTGTCCGTGTGCCTGTGTGTGTGTGTGTGTGTGTGTGTGTGTGTGTGTGTGTGTTACAGAAACAGAACAAGTGATAAAATAGGCTAAAAATGCTAATAATAGGTGAATCTTGGGTGAAAGGTATATGGATGAGCATTGTACAATTTTTATTTTGCAACATCTTATAAATTTGAAATTATTTTTGAATAAAAAGTTAAGAAAGTGACTAAAAGTTTCCCAGGTCCCTTCCCTGGCGATTGATTGGAGTCAGTGGATCTGAGGTAGAGTCTGTATATTTGGTTTGTGTTTTGAACAGTTCCCCAGGTGATAGCATCAGAGAAGTTTGGGAAATATTGCTAAGGCAGTGTGAAAAGCAAAAGAAAACCAGAAAAACTTAGTGAGAAGTGGGCAAAAATTGTTCTTAATTTTAAAAAGGAAAACTCATTCTGCAAATCAAAGTCCGCTTAGTACAAGGTTGGTGTTAGGCAGTATTTTAGAACAAACTATTCCTCAACAGCCTACATATCCTTAAGGAAGTTGTGATAAATAACAGCCAGCAGTTCTCTAGGATTCATTCCTGCCTAGGCTAGTGAATGAACCTTGTTAGGTTAATTGGTAGGCATATGAAAACCTTTTTCCCCTTCCTCTCAGCCTTTGGAATCAAATAGATACAGATTCAAAACCTGCCACTTAACTAGCTATGTGACCATAGGTCCCACTTCTCACATTCTTAGCTTCCTCACTTATAAAATGGACATTAAAATACGTACCAGATAATGGTTGCCATGAGGATTAAAGATATACAGGGTGAGGCAAAAGTAGGTTTACAGTTGTTCATAGGAAAATAACACAATCTATATATATAAAAGCCTAAGCAACCTAACGACCAGCTGACCAGTCGCTATGAGGCATTGACCATCAGGAGACAGACGTTCAATGCACAGGATTGGGCTCCCCCCTGTCGATTGGGCCTATGGGGTTTGGGCTCTCTCCTGTCTGGATTGGGCCTGCAGGGATTGGGCCGAAACCAACTATCCAACATCTCCCAAGGGGTCTGGGATTGCAAGAGGGCACAGGCCAGGCCAAGGGACCCTACCAGTGCACAAATCTGTGCACCAGGCCTCTAGTAATAAATGATAATGTAAGAACAAACTATGTGGAGGAAGATGGCGGCGATATAGGCAGACCCATCCCAGGTCGTCTCCCGGAGCAAATGGAGTAAGCAGCTGAAACTAATAACACCCATCCCAAATTGGCGAAACTACTCAGCTGGTGAGACGGTCTGCAGCCGGGAAGGGCAGAGCTCCCCTGGAAAGGTAAAAAACCAGGGATCTGGGCAGGAAAGTTTGCCAGACCTCTGAGCCCAGAGGGATAGAGGCAGACCGCACGGCAGACAGCCGCATCCCTTAGGACAGGCACAGCCCCTGACTGGGGAAAGGAGATCCGCGGGATTCCTGGCGCCACCGGGGGATTTGAGAGCTGGGTTCTGTGATCACGGAGGACTGAGCCTAAAGGGGGCAGCCTGAAGAGCTGACCAGAGTATGCAGTGCTGGTAGTAGAAGAGCTTGTAAGAAAGTCAGCCTTCCCCGTTTCCGCGGCTGGCGTTTGCTTATTTATTTTCACTGAATCCTGTTCAAAAGACATCTCGGATACAGACACTCACCTGTGCTGAAGAGAGGGAGAAGGTGTGGACGAGTGGAATCTGGGGAGAGACTGAGGAGAGAGGGGGGGCCGGGAGAGGTGGCAGCGAATTGAGTGCTGAGACACCCCTGGGCCCAGGATCGGGGCAGCCATTCTCTCCGGAGGGTGGGACTCCCCTACCTAGCCCCCAGGCAAGGAGCACAGCCACACCCAGATTCCACTGTGAACGAGATCAAGGATTAAAATAATCTGATCAGTCCCTGGGAGTTAACAGGATCTGGCCTATAGAGGGATTGTCAATCCCAGCGATAGAGAAGCCATATAGCCTCAGAGGCCAACCCCAGAACACTGCCACCCAGAGGCTGAGCCACAAACTGACTCTTTGCTAAACACAAAATAAGGCAGTCTGAGAAACAAATACGGCCTGCTTTAAAATAAGGACTGTGGTTTACAACACAGAGGAACAGGGTATCGCAGGGAAATTCAACACTCTCCTGAATACCTGGCAGGACTAACGAGTAGAAGAATCGAAGGACCTTCACTACTGCAATTTATTTTTTTTTGCTTTTTTCACCTTTTAACTAAGAAACCAATTTTTTTTCTTCTTTTTCCATCACCCGATTTTACTCTTTTAATTACTACATTCTTATTTTTAACCAGTATTATTACTGCTACCATTTTACCATTTTTTAAAGTCCCATTTTATTTTCTCTTTATTTTATTTTGGGATTAGTGTTCTCCATTCTATTTTCATTGTTCCTTTAGCAACAATTTTCCCTACCTCAATTTTACCTCTATGCTAAAACCCTCTCCCTCACTTTTCCCCTTTTGTTGTCCTGTTTCTCTTATCCTATTCCTGCTCTAGATTTTCCCTATTCCTTCTGTTTACCTCCTGTCAAAATTTCACCCTACTAATATATCCTATTTCCAATCCACTGCTCTAAATCTTTATACACATACCCCTTATCTTTCTTCACTATCCAAAAATTTTTTCTTTTTTTCTTCTTTTATCTTTCTATTGTTTTGTTGCTGTTTGCTTGATTGTTGAGCATATTGTTTTTTTTGTTGTTGTTGCTTGTTTTTTTGTGTGTGTCTGTGTGTGTGTGTGTGTTTTAGGACTTGTTGTGAGGCTGTTTAGCTTTTTCTTTTTCTTTTTTTCTGCTGGTTTTTCCCCTCCCTCCTCCCATCCCCCCCGGTTATTTTTATGCTTCTGTTTTCCCTTGCCTCTCTCGATATTATTGGTTGTTTCTAGTTTGCATTCATCTCCAGGGAGCTGTTGCTGGAATTTGTTGGGATTAGTGGCGGTTCTATAGGAGTTTTCTCCTCATATTAATAGTCTCTTCCCCTCTTCCACTTCATTCTCTCTTTTTGCTCTTTTTTTTTCTTTTCTTTTCTTTTTCTCCCTTTTATTTTCCCCCCTCATTTTTCCCAATTTCATTTTTGCACTCCTTTTTTTTGGGTCCCTACTTTTCTTTTTTCTCTTTTATCTTTTTCTCTTCTTTCTTCCTTATCCCCTAATTCTCTTAATTCGGGTGGTCACCTTTATTTGGGGTTATTAATATCGTGAATATATTTGTGTTTAGTGCCTGGTACGTGGTGCCTTGTTGTGTTGTATTTTGTGCCTTTAAATCAACGCAGCAGATCAAAGCAACAGCAGCCTCCTGAGCACCACACCCTCTGTCTGAGGAACAGCAGCTGTACGTGAAACCTCCCCCCACCAGCCAGAAGAGCCTCCACAGCTGTGAACAGCACCCACCAGAGGAGCTGCTGCCAACTGAGGAGCAGCTGCTACCGCAACCGCCCTAAGAGCAACCACAGCCCAAGGAGTCACTGCCACCCAGAGAGCAGCTACTGAATGACTCAACGTCTAGATATGTCAGTGAGATCAAACATGGGTAGACAAAGAAACCCCCAAAGGAAAGAAAAAGAGGACTCGCCAGAGAAGCAGCTAAATGATACAGAGGCATGCAACATGACAGAAAAAGAATTCAGAATAAGGGTCCTAGAGTGCATAAACCGGACGGAGGAAAATGTCAACAACTTATGCAAGAAGCTAGAAGAAACAGATGAAAAAGTCAACTACCTATGCAAGAAGCAAGAAGAAACAGATGAAAAACCCAATAACATATGGAAGAAGCTAGAAGAAACAGATGAAAAAAACCAACAACTTAAGTAAGACCCAAGAAGAAATGAAGAGTGATATAGCTGCAATAAAAAACACCATTGAAAGTATCAATAGTAGACTAGGAGAAGCGGAGGACCGAATTAGTGAATTAGAAGACAAGGAAGCAAAACACACCCAAAGTGTACTGCAATTGGAGAAAAAAATTAAAAGACAGGAAGAGAGCCTAAGGGAGCTTTGGGACAACATGAAACGAAACAACATACGAATAATAGGGGTGCCAGAACAACAGAAAGATGAACACGGATTAGAAAACCTATTCGAAGAAATAATATCAGAAAACTTCCCTGAGGTGGGGAAGAAAAAAGTCACACAAGCCCAGAGAGTCCCAAACAAGGTGAACCCGAAAAGACCCACACCAAGACACATCATAATCACCATGGCAAATGTTCAGGACAAAGAGAGAATCTTACAGGCTGCAAGAGAGAGACGGAAAGTTACATACAAGGGATCTCCCATTAGACTGTCAAATGATTTCTCAACAGAAACACATCAGGCCAGAAAAGAATGGACGGAAATTTACAAAGTGATGCAAAGCAAAGGACTGAATCCAAGAATACTCTATCCAGCAAGGCTATCATTCAAAATTGAAGGGGAAATAAGAAGCTTCACAGACAAAAAAAAGGCTAAGGGAGTTTATCACCACCAAGCCAACAATGCAAGAAATGCTAAAGGGACTGGTGTAAAAAGAAGAACTAAAAAGCCCAGAAAGAAAACAGCCACACACAAAAAATAGAAATGGCTACAAACAAGTACCTTTCAATAATAACTTTAAACGTAAATGGACTAAATGGTCCAATCAAAAGACATCGAGTGGCTGAATGGATAAAAAAACATGACCCATATATTTGCTGTCTACAAGAGACCCACCTCATTAGAAGGGACTCACACAGACTGAAAGTGAAGGGATGGAAAAATATCTTTCAGGCAAATGGAAATGAAAAAAAAGCTGGGGTAGCAATACTTATATCGGACAAAATAGACCTCAAAGTGAAGGCCATATCAAGAGATAAGAAAGGCCACTTCATAATACTAAAGGGATCAATACAACAAGAGGTTATAACCCTGATAAACATATATGCACCCAATGCAGGAGCACCCAAATTCATGAAAAATCTCCTGGAAGATATCAGGGGAGAGATCGACAACAATACAATCATAGTAGGGGACTTTAATACACCACTGACATCACTGGATAAATCCGCTAGACAAAAACTCAGCAAAGAAACAGCAATCCTAAATGACTCACTAGATCAGATGGACTTAATTGACATCTTCAGAACACTTCACCCCAAAGCCACAAAATATACGTTCACCTCAGGTGCTCATGGGACATCTTCAAAAATAGACCACATATTGGGTCACAAACAAAGTCTCCCCAAATTCAAGAAGATTGAAATCATAAAAAGCATCTTCTCAGACCACGATGGCATAATATTAGAAATAAACTACAATAAAAACAACCCCAAATACTCAAACACTTGGAAGCTGAATAGCATGTTATTAAATATTGATTGGGTTAACAATGAGATCAAAGAAGAAATCAAAAACATCATGGAAACTAATGACAATGAAAACACTACAATCCAAAACCTATGGGACACAATGAAAGCAGTCCTGAGAGGGAAGGTTATAGCTCTACAGGCCTATCTCAAAAAACAAGAAAAAAATGGTAGTAAATCATCTAACTCTACAACTCAAAGAATTAGAAAGACAGCAACAAGAAAACCCTAGAGTGAGCAGAAGGAAGGAGATAATAAAGATTAGAGCAGAAATAAATGACATAGAGACCCAAAAAAACAATACAGAAAATCAATGAAACCAAGAGCTGGTTCTTTGAAAGGATAAACAAAATTGACAAACCTCTAGCCAGACTCACCAAGAAGCAGAGAGAGAGGACCCAAATAAACAAAATCAGAAACAATAGAGACGAAATAGCAACAGACCCCACAGAAATACAAATGATTGTTAAAAATTACTATGGACAGCTCTACTCCAACAAACTAGACAACCTGGAGGAAATGGACAAATTCCTAGAAAAATACAACATTCCAAAACTCAATCAGGAAGAATCCAAAAATCTAAATAGGCCAATAACTATGGCAGAAATTGAAGCAGTCATCAAAAAGCTTCCAGATAGAAACCAAGATGGCGGCATAGGTTAACGCCGGCGATTGCTGCCCTCGAACAACCACTTCAGAGATATAACTAAAGGACAGAACAGACATCATCCAGAACCACAGGAAGGCTGGCCGAATGGAAATTCTACAACTAGGAGGAAAGAGAATATCATACCCAGACTCAGAGGAGGCGCAGTGCTGAAGTGAAATACTCAGGTGCGGAGTGCGCGCGTGTGGAGCGGGCTGGCGGCAGAGGGCGCGGTTGTTGTTTTCAATCGGGAGGGAGTTTCAGACTCTGAGCTCCAGATCCGGGCGAGTCTCTGGGGACCCAGACTCAAACGGGAGAAGCGGGACTGTCTGGCTTTGGTAGGAACTCAAAGGCAGCTTTCTCTCCGAGGTTTGCAGCCGTTGCTGGGACTCTGAGAGGCAGAGCCCCTGGGGAAGGAACTGAGAGCAGCCATAACTGCTTGCTCCGCCCTCCCTGTAGATCCCAGGGGACCCGCCCCGCCCAAGCCCTGTGCAGAACCATTTGCCAGATAGCCTCAGGCAAACGCTAGATTAGCACCGCCCTAGAGATCCAGCACAGAAGCCCTCCCACTGCAGACACAGCGGACTCTCATAGCCAGTTAGCCTGGAGGTCAAATCACCCCCGGTATTGCCAACATCAATCAAGGCTTAAAGGCAACAAGACTGCGCACAAAGACCACTAGAGGGTGTACCAAGAAAGCATAAAAAATGCGGAGACAAAGAAACAGGACAAAACTGTCAATGGAGGATATTGGGTTCAGAACCACACTTTTAAGGTCTCTTAAGAACCGTCTAGAAGCTGCCGATAAACTTAGTAAGGCCCTCGAAAAGACTGGTGAGACTGCCGATAAATGTAGTGAGATCCTCAAGAAATCTAATGAGACCCTCGATGTTGTGATAAAGAACCAACTAGAAATTAAGCATACACTGACTGAAATAAAGAATATTATACAGACACCCAACAGCAGACCAGAGGAGTGCAAGAATCAAGTCAAAGATTCGAAATGTGAAGAAGCAAAAAACACCCAACTGGAAAAGCAAAATGAAAAAAGAATCCGAAAATACGAAGATAGTGTAAGGAGCCTCTGGGACAGCTTCAAGCGCACCAACATCAGAATTATAGGGGTGCCAGAAGATGAGAGAGAGCAAGATATTGAAAACCTATTTAAAGAAATAATGACAGAAAACTTCCCCCACCTGGTGAAAGAAATAGACCTACAGGTCCAGGAAGCGCAGAGAACCCCAAACAAAAGGAATCCAAAGAGGACCACACCAAGACACATCATAATTAAAATGCCAAGAGCAAAAGACAAAGAGAGAATCTTAAAAGCAGCAAGAGAAAGAAACCCAGTTACCTACATGGGAATACCCATACGACTGTCAGCTGATTTCTCAACAGAAACTTTGCAGGCCAGAAGGGGATGGCAAGAAATATTCAAAGTTATGAATACCAAGAACCTACAACCAAGATTACTTTATCCAGCAAAGCTATCATTCAGAACTGAAGGTCAGATAAAGAGCTTCACAGATAAGGAAAAGCTAAAGGAGTTCATCACCAGCAAACCAGCATTATATGAAATGCTGAAAGGTATTCTTTAAGAAGAAGAAAAAGGTAAAGATAAAAATTATGAACAACGAACATGCATCTATCAACAAGTGAATCTAAGAATCAAGTGAATAAATAATCTGGTGATCATATTAGAATCAGGGACATAAAAGGGAATGGACTGACTATTCTTGGGGGGGAAAGGGGTGTGGGAGATGCGGAAAGAGACTGGACAAAAGTCATGTACCTATGGATGAGGACAGTGGGTGGGGAGTGAGGGCGGAGGGTGGGGCGGGAGCTGGGAGGAGGGGAGTTATGGCGGGGGGGGGGGGGAGAGGAACAAATGTAATAATCTGAACAATAAAGATTTAATTAAAAAAAAAAAAAACCTTCCAGCAAACAAAAGCCCAGGACCAGATGGCTTCACAGGGGAGTTTTACCAAACATTCAAGGAAGAACTAAAACCTATCCTCCTCAGACTACTACAAAAAATTCAAGAGGAAGGAACACTTCCAAGCTCATTCTATGAAGCCAGCATCACCCTAATACCAAAACCAGGTAAAGACAACACAATGAACGAGAATTACAGGCCAATATCCCTCATGAACATAGATGCCAAAATCCTCATCAAAATCTTAGCAAATCGAATCCAGCAGTACATCAGAAAGATCATACACCATGACCAAGTAGGATTTATCCCAGGGATGCAAGGATGGTACAATATCCGCAAATCAGTAAACGTGATTCATCACAAACAAATTGAAAGAAAAAAACCACATGGTCATATCAATTGATGCAGAAAAAGCATTTGACAAAATCCAACACCCATTTTTGATAAAAACTCTCAGCAAGGTGGGAGTAGAAGGATCATACCTCAACATAATAAAAGCCATATATGACAGGCCCACAGCCAACATCATACTCAGTGGACAAAAAATAACACCATTTCCCCTAAGAACAGGAACAAGACAGGGATGCCCACTCTCACCACTCCTGTTCAACATAGTACTGGAAGTATTAGCCATCGCAATTAGGCAAGAAGAAGAAATAAAAGGCATCCAAATTGGAAAAGAGGAAGTAAAACTGTCCTTATTTGCAGATGACATATTATACATACAAAACCCTAGAGACTCCATCAAAAAGCTACTAGACTTAATACATGAATTTGACAATGTAGCAGGATACAAAATTAACCCCAAGAAATCTGAGGCATTTCTATACACCAATAGTGAACTTTCAGAAAGAGAGATTATAAAAACAATTCCATTCACCATCGCACCAAAAAAATTAAGCTACCTAGGAATAAACTTAACTAAGGAGGTAAAAGACCGCTACTCAGAAAACTACAGGACGTTGAAAAAAGAGATAGAGGAAGACATAAACAGATGGAAGAACATACCGTGTTCATGGATTGGTAGAATCAACATCATTAAAATGTCTGTACTACCCAAAGCAATCTATAAATTCAATGCACTTCCCATTAAAATACCAATGGCATACTTCACAGATCTAGAACGAACTCTCCAAAAATTCATCTGAAATAAAAAAAGACCCCGAATAGCTGCAGCAATCCTGAAAAAGAACAAAGTAGGTGGGATCTCAATACCAGATATCAAGATGTACTACAAAGCCACTGTTCTCAAAACTGCCTGGTACTGGCACAAGAGCAGGCATATAGATCAATGGAATAGAATAGAGAGCCCAGAAATCGGCCCGAACCAATATGCTCAATTAATATTTGACAAAGGAGGCAAGAACATACAATGGAGCCAAGATAGTCTCTTCAATAAATGGTGTTGGGAAAATTGGACAGATATATGCAAGAAAATGAAACTGGATCACCAACTTACACCATACACAAAAATAAACTCAAAATGGATAAAGGACTTAAATGTACGACAGGAAACCATAAAAATTCTAGAAGAAGCCAAAGGTAACAAAATCTCAGACATATGCCGAAGCAATTTCTTCACTGATACAGCTCCTAGGGCACTTGAAACTAAAGAGAAAATGAACAAATGGGACTACATCAAAGTAAAAAGCTTCTGCACAGCAAAAGAAACCATCAACAAAACAACGAGAAAACCCACTGCGTGAGCAAACATATTTCCCAATGTCATATCTGATAAGGGCCTAATCTCCAGAATTTATAGGGAACTCATACAATTTAACAAAAGGAAGATAAACAATCCAATCAAAAAATGGGCAAAGGACCTAAATAGACACCTTTTAAAAGAGGACATTCAGAAAGCCAACAGACATATGAAAACATGCTCAAAGTCACTAATCATCCGAGAGATGCAAATCAAAACAACAATGAGGTACCATCTCACACCTGTCAGACTGGCTATCATCAGCAAATCAACAAACGACAAGTGCTGGAGAGGATGTGGAGAAGAAGGAACACTGGTGCACTGCTGGTGGGAATGCAGACTGGTGCAGCCACTATGGAAGACAGTATGGAGTTTCCTCAAAAAACAAAATGGAACTCCCATTTGACCCTGTGATCCCACTTCTAGGAATATATCCCAAGAAACCAGAAACAACAATCAGAAAGGATATATGCACCCATATGTTCATAGCAGCACAATTCACCATAGCTAGAATCTAGAAACAGCTTAAGTGCCTATCAGTAGATGAATGGATTAGAAAACTGTGGTACATCTACACGATGGAATACTATGCTGCTGTAAAAAAGAAGGAACTCTTACCATTTGCAACGGCATGGATGGAACTGGAGAGCATTATGCTAAGTGAAATAAGCCAGTCTATGAAGGAAAAATACCACATGATCTCACTCATTCATGGATAATAGAGACCATTATAAACTTTTGAACAATAATAGATACAGAGGCAGAGCAGCCTCAAACAGATTGTCAAACTGTAGTGGGAAGGCCGGGGAGGAGTGGGGGGCAGGATGGAGGGGTGTAAGAGATCAACCAAAGGACTTGTATGCATGCATATAAGCATAACCAATGGACATAAGACACTGGGGGGTAGGGGAGGCAAGGGGATTGTCAAGGGCGGGGGAAAAAAAGGGACACATATGTAATACCCTTTGTAAGACTAAGCAATAAAATAAAATTAAAAAAAAAAAAGAACAAACTATGTGCTTCACGTACTCACAACTATAAACCTACTTTTCACCACCCTGTATATAGTTTCCAGTACAATTTTTTGTCCTTAGATTTTCATCTTGTGATTAAGTGTGTATCTGTATGTCAAGGGCTACCATTTTTTTTAAAAAAAAGGAATGGACCTTTTCTTTTTTTAATCGTCACCCGAGGATATTTTTTCTATTGATCTTAAGGGAGAGAGAGAGAAACATGGATGAGAGAAAGAAACATCAGCTGATTGCCTCCTGCATGCATCTTGACCAGGACCAGGGATCAAACCTGCAAACTGAGGTACATGCCCTTGACTGGGAATCGAACCCTTTGGTCCGTGGACCGATGCTCTAACTGCTGAGCAATCAGCCAGGGCTAGACTTGTGTTTTTTAACTCCAGAAATAAGTGCAATTAGTATCAGATTATAGAAAATACCGAAAGGCTCTAGATGGTATTGTTTAATGGTTAGAGCATCAGCCTGCACACCCAAGGGTCTTGGGTTCAACTCCTGTTTAAGGACATGTACCTGGGTTGCAGATTTGATCCCCAGCCCTGGTAGGGGCAAGTGTGAGAGGCAGCTAATCAATGTGTGTGTTTCACATCGATGTTTCTCTCCCTCCCTCCCTTCTCTACTCTATCAATGGAAAATATATTCTCAACTGAGTATTAACCAAAAAAAGAAAAGAAAAGAAAGAAAGAAAATATGGAAAGGAGCACACTTGTTTACTAATGAAAGACTTTGTAATAACTAAAGCTGCCTCTAAAAAATAAAAGTATCACAAGGTGAACAGAAATTGCATATAATGTGAAAGTGATGGGTTTTAACTAAACTTTGTTGTGTTGATCATTTAGCAATATATACATATCTCAAGTCATGTTGTATGCCTTAAATTTATATAATGTTATATGTCAATTATATCTCAATAAAACAGAAAAAATGTTTTTAAATAGAAGTGACCACTGTAGAGTAGAGATAGTTATTGGGGTGGATGCTGAACAGCTTATCAGGGATGCTACTGAAGGGACTCATCCCTTCACCACAGTTTAAATTAGCTCATCTCCAAGGTTCCTCTTCACTCCAGATTCTGAGGTGCTCATGGGAGCATTCTAATTCATGACTGTGCAAATAATCACTAAAAAAAATGGTTAGAGAAAAAGTGTAGTGTATAAATCAGTACTTTGCAGGTTACACTCTCTGAGGACCAGTTTCTAAAACAGAACTAAAATCAGACTTTCAAAATAACATTAGAGAGCCATTGGCCCTTACTTCAGCCTTAAATAAAGTAATGTGAAAAATCAGAGACAACCATACTTCTTGCACACAACTGAACTCTCTTTTCATTTGTAAAAATGAAGAATTACAAAAAAATAGTTATGGCAGTATCTTGTCATTGTTATTTGAAAATTGTTTAATTGAATTCTATTGTAATTAAGAAACTTATAGTTTTATTTTAAAAAGAAATTTGTTTAATTGATATATATAACTAAAACTGTCTAAATAATTTTTTCTCATTAAAATTTCCTGAAGCAGGGAGGACAAAGGATTAATTATAGTCGTCAGCCATATTTTATGTGTTTGGATTTTCTCTTAAAAATGCTGGGATTTTTCCTTTTGGATTGATTTTCTTCATACATTTTAACTTTGGGGCAATGGTTATGAGATTTAAAAACTCTTAAGCTTTTGAAAGGCCATCTAATGCCTACTTTGTAAAAGGTTAGTTGACTTAATTAGATAATATTGTAGAGCTAATAAAATTAAGATTATATGATATATCATTAATCTTGGTCCAGATGTCCCAAATGAATATACTTGGTCACAAAGAGATCCTAAGGTTGGAGAATATAATTGGATCAGATAGGAAAAAGGAAACCTAATTAGAAAAACCTAATCAGAGTAGACTTTTTAGATACAACAGGGAGGTGGATTTCTCCTTTTGCTGCTAAGTGGATGATTTATTAAAGCATTTAGAGAAGTTGGTATTTTAAAAAACAAACAGATTAAGTACCTTTTGCCAGAGTACTTAAGTATATCTTTTAGTGTTTCTAGGTTTACATGGTAAGTTTCTTAAAACAAGGCCTTCAAAAGTAAAAGCTATTAACAAATGTTGCTTTTAAAGGAATTAATTTTTATCTAAACATTCACTTTTTCTACACCTTTAAATTGTAAATCAGGAAAATGATAAAAATGTTGGGTTTGTTGATATTCTTATCAAAGCCAAACCATTATATTATCAGAACTAAAACATTACATTATAGCTCACTTTGAACAGAGCATGTACTTTCATATCACACTACCTACTCCTGAAACTGTTTTGACTAGAATTACTGACAGCCCATGTCTTAGAAGGCTTTTATATGCATTTGCCACTAAAGCAGTAATTTTGGGATGGAGCCTAGTAATCTGTATTTAACAAGCCTTCTAAGTGATTCTGCCGCACATGGAAAGTTGGAGAACCGTTGATTAAAGCATGGAATTGTTTTGCTTTTCCTAAGAAAAAAATTAAAATGTCCAATTAAAGTAAAATGTTTGCATTTCACCCTAGAGAAAGGGTAGCTTATCATCCTTCCACATGCTACCAGCTCATCTTATCCTTTTCTTCCTTCTTTAGCTGAATATATTTCATCAGACCCAATACATGGTTTCAGTAGCTTTAACCAAACCCTCATTGTTGCTTGTAGAGTTCTGAGATGTCAACAAAGAGAACACCATGACTTCATTCATGTCACTGCTAATCCTGCTACGTATGAATGCTCAGATGATTTTCAGTTTGAGCAGGTAGAGAATGTTCAGTAAAATATGATGGAGTCATATTTGAAAATGGAAGTCACACATAAATAATATTTGTATGTTGGAGTAACAGCTGGTATAAGAAGTACCGAAATGAGAAATTAAATATCAAGCAGGAAATTTACCATTAATTATAGTACCCAGCAATGATAATGAAGAGTAGAGAACTGCCTTCAAACACAGGTCAGGGCCCAGTATGGATTTGAGTAACAAAAAAAAAACCTTTTTCTTCTGACTTCATTGCATATTTCAGCAATGTTTGTTAAAGCTAAATTTCAAAGAAAACAGTTGTACAAAGAAAAATGACTAAAATACTTCCCACATTATGAACCTCTAAACCTTAAAAAGCTCTGCTTTCCAGCCATGTAAAACAACTGTTTACTCGTATCTTTATTACCAACTTTTGGGAATTTTGAAATATCAAGTAGATCGATGTTAGCTTTTTCTTTAATCATACAGTGACATTTTATTCCATCATTCTTATCTAAATGCATAGTGTAATAATATATATACTACATTCGTATACCTGTTATTGTAAACTCAATTAAGGCCTAAAAATTACAAGGTACAAAAATTTAGAATTGCATGGAAGTTGCAGTGAAGGAGAAATTTCCAGGGGCTCTTTGAAAATCTAACTGGAATCTTCATGAACCTTTTTTGCTTAATGTACAGAACTGCTGGCCCATATCGCATGCTTAAGGATTATAAATGAATCTGTGTAATATCTGCCTTTATTCTTTAGTGATGATATGGATTATAATAATACATATCTTCATTTCCTGCAAGGTTTTAAGGCACCTGTGTTAATTTTAATAACCTAGGTATATTTGGCCAGTAATGTATGTTTAGAAATAGAGTTCAGAGTATCAGTGATTACTCTAATATGATAATGTTCTCTTATTTCAAACAGCTAGTTAAAGGCCTTCAGCAAGAGCTGAATCGATTATATTCCCTTTTCTGTTCTCGGAATCCAGACTTTGAAGAAAAAGGGGGTAAAGTCTCAATAGTGTCACATTCACTGGGATGTGTAATCACTTATGACATAATGACTGGCTGGAATCCAGTTCGATTCTATGAACAGTTGATGGAGAAGGAAGACGAGTTGCCTGATGAAGAATGGATGAGCTATGAAGAACGACACCTTCTTGATGAACTCTACTTAACAAAACGACGGTAAAATACTCTGGTATTCAAAATGTCTTCATGGAATTGCTGGACTTCTTAGGAGAAAACTTTAAAATTTTCATGATAAAGAAAAAGTACATTATTCAGGGTACAAAAATTACTAGATAACATGGCTAATCAAGGAGAGACTGTTTTCATGCTAATTACATGCATTTTCCTATAGCATAAAATAAATGGTTTTGTCATCTGCCTCTTTTTCTTTCTGTCTGTCCTTCACAGTTTCTTAGGAGTGAAATCTAAAACTTACTCCAAGCTGAGTCACTATGTAGAATCCTTTGTTAGTTTTACTAATCTTAAAGAATGCGCCCTTACCTATCTTAATCTTAGAAATAATTTTCAAGCCTTTTTTTTCTTGGTAAATCTGTTTTTGACAGATTTTATAATTATCTGATCACTTGTGGCCTTCTGGATACTATCGTTTAGTTTGCTACACCCCTCTCTTCATCGGTAGTTACATGCTCTTTCTTTGTCCTTTTAATAACTATCCAATCAATTTTAATAAAACAGTGAAAAATCACTCATTTTGGTAGTTAGCATTATATAAAAATCACCAATTTATATAATACCCAATTTTTACTCGGGAAGCCTTGGGTTTGTTTTAATCTTATGGAAGTTTAAGGGTTCTATATATAGTCTTAGCACCAGAATTGATACATAAAGTTTACCGTGGCAAAGTAATTTATAGTTTTGAAAGAAAATTTCATGTTGGCAAGCCTCAGAACGGCATTTTAGATATAAAATCCAGTAAGAAAAAAAAATTAACAGCTTATAAAATGAATTGCACCCTTTTTTTAAAACTTAGTTCTATTGTTTATTAAATGTAAGTAGATATGGAACATTTAATGGGAAAAATTGAAATAACTCAAATGTTCACTAGCAGAGAAGGGTTGAAAAAACTATGGTTCATTCATGCAATAGACAATTACACAGCTATTATAAAGATTAAAGTAGATCAGGAAGTAATGAAATGAAAAGATCTCTAAGATTCATTAAGTATAGAAAAAAGAAAGAACAATGTATATGGTATGAACATTTGGTGTGATTTTTTAAGGTATACATATATATATGTATATATGCTGTTTTTATTGTTTTTTGTTTGTTTGCTTGCTTTTTTGAGAGAGAGAGGAAGGGAAAGAGAGAGATAGAAACATCGATCGACTGCCTCTTGCACACCACCTACTGGGGATCAAGCCCAAAATCCAGGCATGTGCCCTAACTTCAAATCCAATAGGGACCTCTTGGTTCATGAGATGAAGCTCAACCACTGAGCCACACCAGCCATGCTATAAGTATGCTTTTATTTGCCTCACATTTTACTAGAGGATCCACCAAAAAATACTACTAACAGCAGGTATTATAAAGAGTAGGAATACTTTTACTAATTATTTTATAAACTTTTATAGACTTTCTGTACTACAGCAGGTGCATTTATTAAATAGTGTCAATAGGGATTGATTTTGAGGGATTAAATAATGGGCCTTTAATTCTTTATACTTTAGTGAACTAGTGAGCATTTAATATTTATGAAACCATAAATACAAATGTGTACATAATTTTATACTGCTTCCTAGGCTGAGAGAAATAGAAGAAAGACTAAATGGATTGAAAGCATCATCTATGACACAAATACCTGCCTTGAAATTTAAGGTAAGAAAAGACTGATGAGATTTTCATTATCTGTCTCACCATTTTTCCAAACAGCATTTGCAGCATGACATTATGATTCAGTGAAATCTAAATTATTTTTCTTTCAAATTAATATTTATTAAACACATATTATATGTTGGACTTTGCTAGTTTCTGGATTCTACAAAGAAAAAAAATGGACAAGACAGTTCCCCAGCCCTTAGGATATGTAACAGTGTTATTGGCAGTATGCAGAATGATGTATGTATGAAAAGGGGGTTTTAATTTTGGCTATAAAGGATTACAAGGAAATGACACTTATACTTGTTATCAATAAACTGGAATGTTGCCAAGTGGAGGAAAGGAAAAATGCTATTCTGTGTAAAAGAAAGAACATAAAGATATGGAGGGATATAACGTTAGTACCTCCAAGAAAAATGAAATAATCTCAAGTAGTGGGGGGAAAATAAGAGGCAGATCTGGGAAATGTTTAGTATTTAGAATTAAAAGCCTTAGTGACCAGCTATTTGTGGATGGTAAGAAAAATAAGTGGATGATTCTAGGGATGGAAAGCTGGCATTTCAAGCAATGAAAAGTATGTAACCAAAGCACAAGATGACACACGCGGTAAGTTTTGGAGCAGGTTGAGCAAACCAGTTGGGCTGTCATGGACAGGACTCAAGGCAAGGGGGCTGTGGAAGAGCTAGAAATAAAGAACTTATATTTGATATGTACAATGGGAAGCTTTATAGGGGTTTTGAGCACCAAAATGGAGCTGTCAAAAGCAAATAAATCAAAGCCCTAACTGGTTTGGCTCGGTGGATACAGCGTCGGCCAGAGGACTGAAGGGTCCCAGGTTCGATTCCGGTCAAGGGCATGTACCTTGGTTGCATGCATATTCCCAGTAAGGGGTGTGCAGGAGGCAGCTGATCGATGTTTCTCTCTCATCGAAGTTTCTAGCTCTCTATCTCTATCCCTTCCTCTCTAGAAAAAATCAATAAAAATATATTTAAAAAAAAGAAAAAAGCAAATCACAGGAACTTAACATACAGGTTAAGTAATGGAAAGATGCAGAATTTTTTTAAATAGTAAGAATTTGGGGGAACGCTTTGTAAAGTATATGATTATCTAACCACTATGCTGTATACCTGAATCTAATACAAAATGATACTGCATGTAAACTGAGGATTAAAAAAATAGTTTCACATTACTAGAAATTATGCGCTATAATTGTGTATCCTAATATAAAGTCATATGTAGTCTAATAATATGGATTTTTAATTGGTATTTAATTACTCATAGAGGAAAAGTAAATACATTTGAAGTTTAAAAAGGAATATCTGATGAATTGGCAAATTAATATTTAGGACTCCAGAGTTCTAATTTCTGTGCCTATTAATTAGCAGATAGATTTACTTTCAGAATACAGATGTTAGATCTGTTATGGGTGACCACTGAACTTCATAGAAGAAAAACATATTGACAGACTTTGGTCTGGAGAGTGGGAAACTTTGATTATGATCATGAGGTTTTGCCATTAATTAGTAATGTAACATTAGCCAAATCATTAAACATCTCTGAATTCATCTGTTTAGTCATCTCTGGACAAGGAGGATAGACTAAATGTCTAAAGCCCTTTTTTATATTTAAAATTCTTTGATGGATGTAGATATCACTAAAGCAGTCATTAGTCTTCTCTGAGAATATTCCTTTATTTGTCAAACTGCTCACCAATCATAAACAAAGAAAGGTTATTTATTCCATGGATTGAGCCATTTAACAAACATTTGTGATGTGTCTGACCAATGTATAAAGCATTTCGCTATAGTATGCATGTGTGCATCTGTATATATCAAATAGAAAGGATTTACATAGCTTTCTCTTCTAGCTCTACTATTTAAAAAAAATTTTCAATATATTTTTATTGGTTTCAGAGAGAGGGAGGGAGAGAGGAATAGCAACATCAATGATGAGAGAATCGTTTATCGGTTGCCTCATGCACGCCCCCTACTGGGAAATCGAGCCCACAACCCAGGCATGCTTTATTTTTTCTTTCTTTATAGAAGAAACTAGTGTCCTTGTGCACAGATTCATGCACATTGAAAGGAAATTAATTAGAAGAAATATTTTAATATCGCTATTCATGTCTTGCTAATGAAAAGAAAATAGGATTCTACCAAATCTCCTATCTACCTACTCCAGGACTTCTGTGAGGATCAAATGAGATGAGGCATGGGAAAATGCTTCACAAACATTTGATTAGACTGTAAAATGTTTGCACCTGGCTATAAAGCAAGTTGGGTTCCTGGGCTGAAGAAACTCCAAGGATGCTAGTCGCTAGGGAGAGAAAGCCAGGCGTTGCTATGTGACATCATTACCCGGTGCCCACAGCCACCATTTCCAGGCTGGGCTGGGCTGTGGATTGCATTTTGCGCCATGGGGTCTTGGCAGCATTGGCTGCAATTTGGTGGGGTGTCGCTCTGGGTTAGTTCCTGTGTTCCACTTGGTGGAAGCAAAGTGTTGGTTTGTCGGCGCCAGGTTCCATGGTGCCATTTATTTTCAAATGGCCAGTGTGCATAATGGCAGCTCCTGCATTGAGCATCTGCCCCCTGGTGGTCAGTGCACCTCATAGCTACCAGTCAGATGGATGGACACTTATCCTTTTATATACTTATATAGATGACCTTGATTTTTTTCAGAAATTGATGCTTTTATCTGTGTCACTCTGATTTTAAATGCTTTTTCTTATATATTTTTTCTTAACACAAGTTAATTTTCTTCAGCCTTCAATTCCTTAGAAACAAATAAAAACAAAAACTTTCTCAAATTTCCTTTAACATAAAGGTATCATTTCAAAATATATATTTATTCATACACATTTTTTCCATTTGGAGAAAAGAAGAATCACTCCAGAGGCTTTATGGGAAGGGATTAAAGAGAATACAAAATTGAAGGGACACTGTTACAGTCTAGGCCAGATGAGAGGAACTGAGATGAAATGTTAGAATCTGTTGGAATGACTTCTTCAATGTGTGGGATTAGAGGGAAGGATAAATTTGGGATGTCTCACTCATCAAGATATGTTCTATATGTAATCCAATGCAGTTGACCACCCTATTTTTCTTGAAGCCCTATACTCCCTTGTCTTCCATGATACCATTTTCCTGGTTCTTTTTCTCCTTTCACTCTTCCCTTTGTAGTTTTTTCCTCCTTTGCCTGCTAATCAAATGAAGACATTCCTCATAGTTCTATCTAAAGCCATTTTATTCTGTGTACTTCCTAAGCAATTAAGCAATCTTCTTTTTTTTAAATATATTTTTATTGATTTCAGAGAGGAAGGGAGAGGGAAAGAGAGATAGAAATATGAGTGATGAGAGAGAATCATGGATCGTCTGCCTTCTGCATGCCCCCTACTGGGGATCGAGCCTGCAACCCAGGCATGTGTCCTTGACTGGAATCGAACCTGGGACCCTTCAGTCTGCAGGTCGACGCTCTATCCCCTGAGCCAAACCAGTTAGGGCTTCCTAAGCAATCTTTCCCATTCTTTTGGTTTTGCACATCACTTCTATAATGGCAACGGATAGACTTGGATGGTGACATATACAGGACAATATCTCTTGTCCTAAATTTTCAGCTACCTGTTAGAGATGTTGCAGATATCTCAAACTTTTTATGTCTCCACCCATTCATGCTGACTCCATCCTGGCCCCTTACAGTTTCATTTGTGAATGGGACAGCTAGTCCTACCTGGGTTCAGATTATCTTTTGCCTAAACTCTTTCAATAATTTCCTACCTTGTCTCCAAGTCACCAGCCTCTCAATTTTTTAATTTAACTTAAAACAGCGGTTCTCAACCTGTGGATCACGACCCCTTTGGGGGTCGAACGACCCTTTCACAGGGGTCACCTAAGACCATCAGAAAACACATATATAATTACATATTGTTTTTGTGATTAATCACTATGCTTTAATTATGTTCAATTTGTAACAATGAAATCGGGGTTCACCACAACATGGGGAACTGTATTAAAGGGTTGCGGCATTAAGAAGGTTGAGAACCACTGTCCTAAAACATGAATCAAATCCTATTCTCCTTCACTACCTATAAAATAAATTAAGTCCAACAGCCAAGGTTTTATAACATTCTCTCACTCCAAGTTACATTTTCCTCACACCCAATTTTTCAACCATATCAGACTATTTCTGTTCTTTAAATTAAACCAGGTTCTTTCCTGCCTCTGCTTTAGTTCATGTGGTTCCATCAGTTTGGAACATCCTTTTTTTAATCTCCAGTGACCCAACCCCAACTGTGAAAATGCTTTTCATCTTTTTGGCCCATGCAAATGCTTCCTCCTTTATAAAGCCCTCAGAGTTGGAATTAATTATTCCTTTCTTTGTTCTTTTAATAAAGCAGAAATTTCCAACCGGTGTGCCATAAGAATTTTTAAAACATGTAATACCCAACTGTTTAGTCAGAGGCACTGACCTCTTTTCCTTTAGAATGCCAAATTAAAAAATCTCAACAGCCAACAGAAAAATAGCCGTCCAGTATGAATGAATCAAAATTATACCTTTTTTTTGTCAGATCTGCAAAAAAATATAATTAATTTTTGGTGTACCAAAGAAATTTAGTAATTAGTTTGTGTGTGCCATGAGATGAAAAAGATTGCAAATTGCTGTCTTATAGCATACGATCCCCAACTTATGCATTTATTTTACTCTGCCATTCACATAAGATTATAAACTCTGAGTGGAGAAGCTCTGCCTTATTCATCTTCTTAAAAATTTATCTTTATTGTTGAAAGTATAACAGATGTCTCCCTTTTTCTCTCATTGCCATACCTGTCTTTATATCCTCCATAGAACCAAGTATATTACTTCACACAAAATAGTAGTTGAATCAATCTTTGATTAGTATGTAGAAACACAACGGAATTATCTTCTTATCATTCTCATTCTTCATTTTCTATTATATTGAAAGATATATTTGAAGTTGTTACTAGGAAGATTGTATAGGATAACTAATGATTAGCATATAGTTAACAAATAATGCAGATGCCATCTAGACAAACCTCATAGAAAAAGACATATTTGGAGATAATTTTATTTGTATTTTACTACTTGTTTATTGTGCTCAGATTCTGTTGAAAAACACTTCATCATTTTAAAATTGTCAATGGCTTTAATATTTCAGGTTGAGAATTTCTTCTGCATGGGATCCCCACTAGCAGTATTTTTGGCATTGCGTGGCATTCGCCCAGGGAACACTGGAAGTCAAGACCATATTTTGCCCAGAGAGATTTGTAACCGGTTACTAAATATTTTTCACCCAACAGATCCAGTGGTGAGTTGCACATATAGACATTTTTCTCTCAATATTGAATTGTTCCTAAAATAATCTGTAAGAAATCTGGATTAATGAGAAAGAGTTCATTTATCTTTTGTATTTGCATAGGTTCATATTTTTTAAAACATTTGTGTTTTGGATGATGTGGAACTCAGGAAGTAAAATACCTTAGAGATGACCTGTTTATGTTATACTTATAGTATAAGAGTATAATGTAAAAATATTATCTTGATAACTAATACAAGGGATGAGAATCTTCTGTACTTTCAAACCATAACCAGTTGTAATGCCAATAACCTAGCAATCATAAATTTTGAGAATCCCACTTTAAATATTTTTCTCTAAAATATGCTACAATATTGAAATGTATGTGGTAGATCCTCTTAGAAGTGAAAATACTTAAATACAATGTATTAAAACATGAAAAGGTGGAAGAGTTTGGTTTAGCCTGGTGGGATTATAAAATTTTGGATTTTTACATGTTCTGTTGTAAATAATTTGTTTAATACAAACAGTCCAAGGGTCTTGCATCCAGATAAACAGTTTAATGCATCATTTTTCAGATGAAAAAAAAAATGATTCCTTAAATCTTTTGGGGAACTAGGCTAGATATACCTAAAATTAAAACAAACTATTTTAAGTAGCATTTTGAAAAATTGCTTTATATAATTGTGTAAAGTCTTTTAAAAGATTGTTAGCTAATACCAAATAAATAAAACACTGACTAAACACTAGAATTTTAGAAAATTTCCCGTATGTTAAAGAATCAAAACTGCTATCTTTAAGAAATAAATTTAACTGAACTGGAATCTAATATAAGGCTTAAATACAGACTGCACAGTCTTGGCCCAAGTCACTTCGGAGACTCTTTCTTATCTATATGATATAGATGGTAATGTTTACTTTATGGGTTAGGATTAAGTAATATATATGGAAACATCTAGCTAGATGTTCCGTATTTCATTAATATACATTCATTTTACTCATTATTTTTATAACTTGAAAGTGAACTTGAGTTCATAGGTGAACTCTGAGCTTTCAGTGTTCCTTGTATAATGTTAAAGTTTGTTCCATTATAAAGGAGGGTTCCAAACTCATTTGGTTAATATAAATTATTTTTATTCATTTTATAGTTTTTTGTGATTTTTTTTAAGTAATGCTTTTTTAGTGTTTATGTCATAACTGTGCTAGGCAGTTTGTACAAACATTATCTATTTCCAACATCCTTGTGATGTAGGCAGTGTCATCGCCTTTCTACAGCTCAGGAAACAGACTGAGACCCTGTGACGGGACTCAGGGAATACTGACACCAAATCCATTGCCATTTCTGCTGTACCGCCTCCACTTCGCAGTAGACAAATAGTCTTCTATTGGGATCTAATTTGTGTGTTACTATGTTAATCTATTTGAAAGTGGGGTTTACTAAGAGCTTCTAAGTTAGTAATAATTGCCCTTATTTACTGTGTTCCAGTTTACTCATGACTGCTTCTGCTTTGTTTGTGAGACTAAAATTAATCTGTTAGATGATGTCAAGCCATAATAAAAATGAATTTTTTTCTCTGGGTACTATTATCCTAGACTAACTCTGTTTTTTTATAGTTCCATCATTAAGGAAATATTAGACCAACTACGTATTATTAAGAGTGAACAAATGGGAAATACATGGTAGAAATATCAGGTTTTTAAAAATTCCCTAAGGTCTGCTGAGCATGCAATAGAATAAGAATAAATAGAGTTTACTAAAATCTGAGCCTTAATGTTGTGGTTTTTTGTGTTTTTTTTTAATCAAGGCTTATAGGTTAGAACCGTTAATACTGAAACACTACAGCAACATTTCACCAGTCCAGATTCACTGGTATAATACTTCCAATCCTTTACCGTATGAGCATATGAAGCCCAGCTTTCTCCACCCATGCAAAGAATCTACCTCCGTTTCAGAGAATGAAGGCATTTCCACAATACCAAGCCCTGTGACCTCACCTGTCTTGCCTCGCCGACACTATGGAGAATCTATAACAAATATAGGCAAAGCAAGCATATTAGGTAATTTCGCTTCAGTATTCCTATCAATGAATATAAATACTTTTTATTCAGGCATTAAATTTGGGGTATTTGGAATTATTCTATGTATTACAAACCAATCAACAGTTAATCCGTGTATTTAGAAATAACTACCCTCTCGCTGTTCATATTTGAACTTCTCTAATTAGATCCAATCCTATAATTTTAGATGTGAAATAGCTGAATGCACAGGGGTCTGAGGATCAAGTCCCTCATTTTAACTTGACCCTACTACTTCCTGTGAGATCTTGGGCAAGTCTCATAGATCTTAATGCTTCCTTATCTGTGAAATGAGAAGGTACCTGAGTTGTAAGGGTGCCCCTGCCATTTAGTTCTCTGATCCATGTCCCAAAAGTCTCTTAAATTGTGTCCTTCCTGAGGGCAACAAGGATATTGAATTTGTCTCTGAATGCTCTCCATTACAGCTACAATATTTGGTGTAGCACTGGAGTTCAGTAATGTGCCACTTGAATTTGTCCATTGCTTTTGGTTATAAGTTGCCTTAATATAAAAAGCCACAAGATGGCACTCTAAATAGGCTTTACCTGCTGGTTTAATTGCTATGTCACTTTATCATACAGATTTTTTATTGATAACTTTTTATTACCTATCCATCTAACTTCAGTATTAAGCATATCAACAGTAAATATATGCCCGTGTCGTATATTCCTAATTTTACCAAATACTTTAATAAATAATGATCACTTGAGTAAAATAGAATCTTTATTCTTTTATAAGCTATATTTTTAGAGTCTTTACATTCTCTTTCTGTTCAATACCAGTTTTATTTAGAAACCTACAATATAAATTGTAACTTTTTTATGTTCCCACTCTGGAAAAACATGACTAGAGCTTGGTGCCTCTGCCAATTGGCTATAATTATGGGTGGTGCTCTTTGGCTTGGTATGTGGTGTAATTCAGCAGAATGACTGCCCTGTTTTGTGAAATGCAGGGGCTGCTAGCATTGGAAAGGGACTTGGAGGAATGTTGTTCTCAAGGTTTGGACGTTCATCTACTGCACAGCCATCTGAGACACCAAAAGACTCAATGGAAGACGAGAAGAAGCCAGTTGCCTCACCTCCTACTACCACTGTGGCAACACAGACCCTTCCACATAGCAGTTCTGGCTTTCTTGATTCTGCATGTTAGTTCATACTGTTTTTTTATGCTGTATCTTTTTTTAAATTGAGGAGAGCAGAGAGGATTATGGTATTAACACAGGCAGTCAACTCTAAAATCTAAAGCTTTTAAAGAAAAAATCCATTTCTGCTGCTTATATTTTTAAGACTACTCCCAGGTAAATGCAGTTTTATTCTCTGCATTGGTGAATTAATAATAATCAGGGCCTTATGGCATGGGGGTCTTAAGCATCAAGCATAAAACAAATCTCTCTGAGGTAAGCACCCCCTGGTTTTTAGAAAGTAGATTTTTAAAAACATGGTCTTCTCAAATTCATGTTGTTGCATTAAACCTATGCTGTATCTACTCTTGATACTTTTTAAAAACCACTATGCCAAAGCCATTCTGCTACTTATCCCACTGTTCCTTTTATCCAACCCGATACTAAAACCATGGCTTCCAGTTCTAGCCCGACTACTAGTGCAAAGCAGGTACTCAAGAAATGAGTGAATGAATGGATAGTTTATTCTGGACATGGCATTGGAATGGAGCTATGTTCAATTTTTTTTTCAGTGGATTTAAAAGGTCTAACATCGTGAATTGTTGTGAAACACTTACTTAGTATATATTTACTTCCAAGGGTCTAAATTTGCCCTCACTTTTAAGTGTCAGTAAAATAAGACTGAAAAGTCAAGTCCTATTTTTCCGTGAGTTTATATAAGGAAATGTAGATTCTGAAACTAGCTACTTCCTTTCTGTATGTGAAGAGGAAAACTTTCTCTAAAGATGTTTAAACATTTCATTTCAGATACTTAAAGACTTGTTTTCTTACTGTGTCTGCTGCTCTGAATTTCAAAATGGCCAGCATTGCCATCCGTAAAACATGCTTAGAAGGAAGCTCAGTTGTGGCCTCCTAGAGGCTGGATCTTTCTCCAAGTGAACCCCACCCCAGGATTAATTATCCTGGACATTGGACATTTCTATTTAGACCAGTAGCATTTTTTTTAACTTGATCTTATCTTTGTTAGATTCTAAGTACTGGAAATTCTTTAATTGCAAGCCTTTTGAATACTGCCTAGAAAGTTCATTTTATACTTTGATATTTGTACAAATTTTGTATGTTCTTGCAAGATATTGGTGACTTAAGCTCTCACTTCTACTTAATATCAGGATTGTGATTGTGAAAATACAGAACTGTGTTGTAACATGCAGATGTTTAAAGAAAACTCCTGAGGAAAAATAATTTTTCTGAAAGAATTTTGTGACAGGATAGGTAAAAAGTCACAATTCCTCATAATGTTAACGCACAACAAAGAGTAAATAGTGGGATGAATGAGGGAACAAAAAGAGCAGCGTATGTAGCACAAGAGAAAGGATGATGAAGACAGAGAGAATCTATAGAATCTGAGGGAGGAAAACTATTCTTCAGTGTTTGTTTTTTAACATAGTAATATTCAAAATGGTAAGAGAGAAACCTATTCTTTCAGGACAACAGTGAATAGAGGTGCTTAGCTGTATTGCATCATTTATTTTGATAGCTTAACAAAATACATTTGCTGTTCTTTTATATATAAATTCTTTGTTAGGCCTAATGGTAAATTTCTTGTCAACTATACACACAATTAAATCTGAGATAATCATGAATCTTAGTTGCATATATTCATCTCTAGATATAGATATAACTATTAAAATTGGACCACTACTCCTATAGTAGAATTCTGTCTTTTAAATCAAATCCTCAAGATTTGCCTTACTAATTCTTGGACTTGCTTCAAAAATATACTCTTCTGTGTAATCCTGATTGAAACAACTTTCTTAAGTCTTAATTGCTATTTTGGCTGTCTCTTGCAAATCATAAAACTTGCTCAAGTCTTCCTTTTTGAATTTGGTTATTGTGATTAGGTAATTCTGGCTTCTTTCCTTCTTTCTGCTCACCTTCATTGCCTCGGTTCTTCTCCATAACCTTTATTCTGAAGCTACCAAGTTTGATTCTCTCTTTCTTTGAAGGTAAGATGGACACAGGCTTTGAGTTCATGATCAATCAGGGTTTCTCTCTTTGAAGAATAAGTTCTATCAGTTGTCATCAAGTTGATGGCACTAACTATTCTTCATTTCTTTTTAAAAAGTCTAGGTTTATTCCTAGTGGTTTCACTACTTCATTTCTTATGCTCCCCCGTGTTTGTAACATGAAAAAGAAAGGTCTGTTTCTTTTAGCATTGTTTTCCCTCTATATCAGAACTTGAACTATACATTTTAGGGGTATCTGGATGTTAACAGATTATGACATTATATTTCAAAATTAATTAGGCTTACATTTTCCATGAAAGAAATCTTTACAAACATCAAAATGTATACTTCTTTATGTATGCTAGGTTCAGTCGGCTTATTTGGGAGGACTGTTCTAACTTTTGGCCACTGCATCATTGAAGGCCATTTATAGCTATCAGCCAATACTTTACAGCATCTTGTGTTTTTTTTTCACAGATTTCAGACTTCAGGAGTCGTTCTTAAATCTCCCACATCTTCTTTTTCCGGAAAATGTAATGCAGAATAAAGATAATACCCTCGGTATGGTATATGTTAGGAATAGCATTCAGAATACTATGAAAATGATCTACTTAGAGAGTTCTGCTCATTGGAAAATTGCATTACTTCTCCTATGAAATCAGCCTATACACTATTTTATATGTACTTTCTAATATGTATTTTCTAATCTTAAATGGTAGTGATCCTGAAACCCAACTGTTGATTAGTGCCTTATGTGCTAAAATATATGATACTCCTATATACTCCTACAGAGAAGGAACCTTTTAGAGGGAGAAAAGCATACGCCATTTTTTCCTTTTCTGTTGTCCTGAAGGCTTCACTATACTTTCTATGTACTACACTAGATGTAAAAGGTTTTCATAGCGTCAAGGATGTAGTTATATCTAGCTATTTCAGATATTAGTAACACTACCACTTAGGGCTGATACTAAGTATTTCATAGCTGATATCTCGTTTCAGTACAAATATAGGGTGTCCCCAAAAAATGTATACATACTTTAATAACCGATAGCTCAATTTTGAAAATAAAATGTATTTTAATAAACACTGCATTTAAAATTATTCAAAGTGTGTATACATTTTTTAAGACACCCTGTATTTAATATTCTTTTGAAAGGTAGATTTGCTTAAAAAAATTAGTATTGGATGCAAGAGATGTTTTCATTCTCTTTCAGCAGATTCTAAATATCATGAAGGATTAATATTAGCAGTTTAAATTATTTTTATCAATTAACTTTTCATTCCTTTTTCCACAACTCCTTACTTTTTCCATTTTTTTTTAATAGTGTATTTTGTCGTTAACAAAAGACATTACAGGTTTTTCTTTGGATGTTTGAACTATATCTAAATTTATAATTTCTGTATTTAATTGCTTACTTTTTTTTCTGTTTTCAAAACAACTCTTACTTGATACAAGTTTCAAAACTGTTTTAATATAACAAGCTGATTTCATTTTGTTTGTGCTTGTTTCTCCCTAGCCACCGTTTATGTTGATCTAACTCAGTGAATTCCCCTCAAGAAGTGAGCTTATGAAAGTGCTCACTCTGGTCTCTGCTCATGTAATTGTTATTTACGGAAAGAAATAATTCAGTTTGTTCTTTTTGCATATTTAGTTGGAGAAAGGAAAATCAGTCTACTCATACATTTGTCCTGCATTGTCTCAAAGCCTTCCCAACTCCATAAGCCGTTAGACCACTAATCTAAGCACAACACTGAGGACACTTCCTTTCACACTGGTGTGGACTGCAGACATTTGCTTTGGGGAGTAGGGGAGGAAATGTGTTCATCTGCATGACTCCCCAGGAAAGAAAATAATCCATGTTTTAAAGCATATAAGCAAACTGCTGATGATGGTTAAAAGCCAACATTTTTTTCTCATTTTTACTTCTCTTCAGCTGTTCAAGAATCTCATCTTTTTCTTTGTGAATAGGAGAATTCTAGCACTTACTCATCCAAGAAAGAGAAAGAAGGACAAAGTGACAATTTTATGTTCTTTTTTCTCTTTGACCTAACTCAGTGAGAGAAACTAGGGAAAAACTACTGTGCTGTGTTATGCTGCCTATTCTTTATATGATAACTAGAGGCCCGGTGCACGAAATCTGTGCACTGGACGGGGGTGGTCCCTCAGCCTGGCCTGCGCCCTCTTGCAGTCTAGGACCCCTCGCTCCTTACCACCTGCCTGTTCACTGCTCATTACCACTCGGCTCACTGCCGCAGAGACGGGAGAGGCTCCCGCCACTGCCACTGCACTTGCCAGCTGTGAGCCTGGTTTCTGGCTGAGCAGTGCTCCATCTGTGGGAGCACACTGACCACCAGGGGGCAGCTCCTGCATTGAGCGTCTGCTCCCTGGTGGTCAGTGCACATCATAGTAAACAGTTGTTCTGGTCGTTCCACCATAACGGTCGCTGGGCTTTTATTATATAGATAATAGGAAAGTAGGTCCATGGCAATTCCAGGTAGATTTGGGCCCACTTTGGGTAAGACATCTCACAGCACATACAGGGTGGAACAAAAGTAGGTGTACAGTTGTTTGTATGGAAAACAATGCAATAATTACTAAATACTAATACAAGAATAAACTGTTTTTGCATACTCACAACTATAAACCTACTTTTCCCCACCCTGTATAGAATGGTGCTGTCCTGTAGAATCTCAGTCCCTTGGGAAATCTCTATACACAGGAGAGAGAAGGTGAGACATAAGCCCATCTAATTCTATCCATCCACCTGCAGAATCAACACAAATGTGAGGTTAACCACACCAGCAGCCAGACTGCCTGGGGTGAACTGTTTAAAGATAGTGCAAGACAAAGTTTCATCAGGTACAAGCTAGCTACCTAGATCCTATTTGGTAGGGACACACTAAGATAAATAGAAAGGGATAGGGAGGGCCAGTCAGTTAACAATTATTAAAGTCCCTAAAGTCTAGGTGATAAGAATAACAAGGGCATATAATAGGGTAACAATTAAATTAGGCATTTCAGTGTCTAATATATGAAAGGCAGTGCTGCACATAAGAATAGCATAGTAAGAATAAATTTTAGGTACATAATATTAAAGTGGAACCAATAACACTTGTTATAACAAGAAAAGTCTCACACTCTAACTTTAAAACACAATTCAACTTAAGACTAGTTAGAGTAGTAAGATTTTCTACAGTGGCATTTTAAAGGGAATTCTTAGAAGTTATTAGGTGGTTTTCACCAATATTCATTCATAGCTTTCCCATCTCTTCTGTTTCTCCTTTCCCTTTATAACTAACTTCACCTTGACTCTTTCTCATCATACTTGAGAATTCCAATTCCCTCTTTTATCATCTTCCTGTCTGTTGTGCCAGAATGTACCTACAATGTCACATGGAATACAGAAGATAAAAGATGCAGACATTACTACTACACAGTTCCACATACGGCTTTCAACTATTTCTAATTTATGGATTAGCTTATTATAATTTAAATGAGGAAAGTAACAGTTTTAAAAAACCTTATAAAAGCCTATGTTGATATATCTTACAAATGGTTTAATAACTAATTGGTATTTTGTGCTGTCGAAGTGTAAACCTTACTTGAGAATGCATAGATGGATCCATGGACATTTCTTGTCAGAAAAGAACAGTTGAATAGAAAAGTAACAACTGTAGCCCTGGCCAGATAGCTCAGTTGTTAGAGTGTTGTCCCCACACGCCAGGGTTGAAGGTTCGATCCCCAGTCAGGGCACATATAAGAATCAACCAATTAATGTGTAAGTAAGTAGAACTAAAAATTGATGTTTTTCTCTCCCTTCCTCTCTCTAAAATTAAAATTAAAAAAGGAAAAATAACAACTGTAGATGCATTTTTAAGTCACCAAAAGGTATTGTCATAAAATATTGTTAACATAAGTACTTGCTAAACATTTAAATGAAATTATTCTCTAGAATGATATGGTTTTCTACATGCAATTAACAAAATCCCAGTGTAAAACAAAACCCAACTTTTCTCCAACCTCCTCCTCAATTTTTGCCAGTTTTCACTTTTCACATTCTCTGGCTCTGGACAAAGAGCAGACTTTGAATGTGAGTGGTAGTAACTTGGGTGTTTTTTGTTTTGAAGATGGACCCTTCAAAATACTGACTATATGGCTCACTCATAATTTTAAAAGAGTTAGTTCCTGAAGATCAAAATACCAATTTTCTAAGTGTTTTTTCTCTAAGGATTTATTAAATGAATTGATTGAAATTTTCCTATAACCTTGATTTGTTGTGATTTTTTTCTCTAACAGGTATTATAGGACTTTCTGTGGGTTTTAGAAAAGATTTGATTAAATTCACTGAATCGTTGAGTGCAGCATTGTTATAAATGAAGTCCTTCCTCCCAAGAATTAGCACTCTTCCTCCCAGTTTAACGTTCCCAGCCACAGCAGACATTTATTGAGCACATGTATGTTCCCCATGTTAGGCTCTGCTAACTGGACAAAATCTAAACTGCCAAGTGGGGAAGAAAACTAACTGTGGCACGGTAAAAAGATGGTTATCTTCTAGTGCAGTGGTTCTCAACCTTCTGGCCCTTTAAATACAGTTCCTCATGTGACCCAACCATAAAATTATTTTCATTGCTACTTCATAACTGTAATGTTGCTACTGTTATGAATTGAAATGTAAATATCTGTTATGCAGGATGGTCTTAGGCAACCCCTGTGAAAGGTCGTTCGACCGCCAAAGGGGTCGCGACCCGCAGGTTGAGAACCGCTGTTCTAGTGTATCCCCCAGAGCCTTGGAGGGGCCATTAGTGACCTGTTGCACTCCCACAGCTATTGCTGCATGTAAGCCTGGCCCATAATTCTGCAGGAGGGCTGCTTTCCTTATTTTACAGGTTAGGCACAAGGGAAAGCCAGCATTTGAGCCCAGTTTGTTTTACCCTAAATATACCAAGTGAAAAATTTTTAATTTTAGAGAGAGAAGGGAGGGGGAGAGAAAAATCATCAATCGGCTGCCTCCTGCACACCCCCTACTAGGGATCAATCCTGCAACCCGGGCATGTGCCCTGACCGGGAATGGAATCATGACCTCCTGGCTCATGGGTTGACGCTCAACCACTAAGCCACACCGGCCTGGCAATGAATTTTTGTATGTTTTCTTCAATTATTATTTCACATTAACCTGGGAAGACAAAGAAAGGACTCACCACATAGAATCCTGAGGTAATAAGGCTCTTCTGATTGTTTTTCCCATCTAATTAGAGTGGAAAGTCACTTTAAAATATATATACATATTTATCATTAGAAGAATCACTTCTATTAGCTAAATTTTTATCCTCAACTCATAAGTCTATATGGAACCTCTTTTGTAATATTTATTCGTTTGTCTTATTCCTTTTTTTTTTCTTTTTTTTTTTAGTGGAATTGGATCACAGAATTGACTTTGAACTCAGAGAAGGACTTGTGGAGAGCCGCTATTGGTCAGCTGTCACGTCACATACTGCCTATTGGTCATCCTTGGATGTTGCCCTCTTTCTTTTAACCTTCATGTACAAACATGAGCACGATAATAATGCAAAACCCGATTTAGATCCAATTTGAACTTGTGAAGGACATTAATGGCCCAATAATGATTTTTTTCTATTAAAATATGTGTGTCAAGATACAGAGATTTCAGGTTTAAGTATGTTTCAGTTTTGTTTAGAGCAAGAAATATTTGAATTTAAAAGCACTTTATTTTATTTAAAAGCAAGACATTTTTCAGTCCAAAAGAAGTAATTTACAATTTTCATCATTTTAATTATGAGTCTGATAGAACCCCCTGCAGAGAATCAAGCAAGACCTAGAAGTAAGGAACATTTGGGTGAACTTCAAGGTTATAAATTGCAATCTAATTTCTCCCAAATATAAAGGCATATTAATGGGTCGAATGTAATGTATTAACCAAAATATGTTATAAGTCTAAAATGGTCACGATGTAGTATATTCTATGTAAAGATCATAAGGTGGTATCATTGTTTTAGATTTCCACAATTCCTTTGAAAGAAGAGTATAACATTTAATGTTTTGAATTTAACTTGTAGCAAAACTAAGGCTAAAAAAGAAACAATATTTGGACTACTGTATTTATAATTTATTATCTCTGACAAATTGCTTTATTTCAATGTATGAAACATTACTTTTTTAAATGTTTTCTTTGAACAATTTAAGAAAAACATTTATTTTCTATAGTGTTAAGACCTTTTCTTTTTTTCAGAACGTCATCTTTGTACTCTTCAGATGAATATATAGACACTGTGGCATACCTTGAGTATTTTTTTTTTTTCATTAAAAACTTGTAGTTTCACACAAATAACACTAGTTGAATTATTTTGGAAAAAAACAGAACTTTTTATTATGTCACATGTAGCTCAGAGAAAACTAAAGTCTTCTAAACTTAACATAGTACTCCACAAGGAGTACATTTCATTAACTTTATTGGAAAATTTAGTAAACTTCTTTGGAATCAGGAGTATGACAACTATTTTAAATATATAAACATCTATGTGCCAAACAACATATATAAAGGGACAGAGTGCCACTAACAGGTTCTATTTTAAAAGTGTTTCAGAAAACATGATTGAGACATAAGGCACAATAGATAAGAATTCCAAGGCATTAGAAGAGTTTTCCTCAGCTTAATCATTTCCACAGTGCTTTTCATCTGAGGAGCTCAAAGTGCTTTAACAGTCAGTAATCTATGTAGTAGCTCCTCGAGGTAAGTAAATGAGTGTTTTTCTCATGTTACATGTTAATACACTGAGGCACCAAAACATGTAAAGTGCCTTGAATTAGATAACAGAGCAAATCAGAAGAGCTCAGATTGAAGCCAGACCATATTCTTTGATAGCAGTGACTAATAATTCACAGGTTACCTCTTAGTAGTTTGCAAACAGTAACAGAAGTTGCAATTCATAATTTGGAGAAATGGCTGAAGCTAATATTTTACTCTGCTTGTCTTACACGTTCTTGGGTTCTCACACACAAAGAGTCACCTAGAGGGGATCAGTAGCCGTCTCTGCCACAACCATCCCTCACTTCTGAGTGGCTTCCACTAGGTTCCACTTAAGGTGCTGTCTTCACTTACCGCACAAGGATCTTTCTAGCTTCCAGAAACCGTTAGCCTGGTGCACAGTTGGCCAATTGCACATCTCGCCTTCTTTCTTTATAAGGCAGTGGGATCTGTGGCTTACCTGTAGGTTTTACTCAGCACCATCAGTCCTCTTGTCTATTTTGGCCTTTCATTGAATTTGCACAACATAAAACACTCCTTTTTAATGTTTAAAAAGATTCCAAGGCTCCGTGACCAAATAAGTGACTAAGAAACCCTTGCTCTAAAAGGCTTTTGAGGAGATCTTAGCAAAGCTGAAGTAATCTCTTCTGAATTTAGAGATTCCTGTGAACTCAGGTCATTTTCATACCCTGCTTATTTCCTAGGTCTAACTTAGTTCTCAGGAAAGTTAAACGCATCTCATATGACTGTTACTAAATGTGCTTGAGCATACGTTGCTGTGGGTGGTATGGCACTCAAATGCCTAAGAGCTTTAAGGAATTCATTCTTAACCACTAGAGTGCGAAGAGCCCTTTTTACCTGAGAAGAAAGTCTATCAAACATTTAAGTTTAATATTGAGTAAAAAGAAAATTATATTTCCATAACTGTAGGAATATATCTGTTTCCCTTTTTTCATAGTCAGAAAACAAGATCAAACTTAACCACATGGAATTTGAATCCTTGAAAGGAACAACATTCAAAACCCCCTTTTCAAAATGAGATAGTCCAGATTACTGGACAGGTGTTTTGTTTTCAGTTCATTACTTCATCAACAGAGATAGCAATTCTGATTTCACGGCACTCTTCTTGTTTCTATGTCTGCATGTTATCATGTAATGTACTTGTGTATATTCAAGTAATATACAGAATATGTATGATTCTGGCTTGATTTAGAAGCTAAGTCAGTTACTGAGTAACATTTTACAACTTTATTCCAGCAAGTACTAAATTGGCCAAAAATTTGTTTTTGATACCATTAAAATTTTATTCTCTATTTTGTGTATATGCTATGATGATTCTTCTGAATACTGGTTAGATCGTTCAATTTTAATCCGGTTACATTCCCCAGGGTTATTTAAACTTAAAATAAGGAGAATGTTTTGGATTAAATCTTGCTTTATTTTTACTTTAAAATTAGCTTTTGCAAAAGCCTTTTCTTAGTTCATAACTTTATTTTCAATAGTAATTATACTTACAATCCAGTGTCACTGTGTTTCAAAACATAATTACAAAGTGTACTCTTTTCCAATAACTACTCCTTTATATGTGAAGCAAGCCGTAGGAATCTTATGTTTTATTTATTTGTCAAACTACATCTGTCAGCCTTTGAAAATTCTCACACTAAACATGTTCTATGGAAGCCCTCAGTGACATGTAAACATTCATTCTCTTCCTTGCTGTGTTTCTATTGCGGGCTGAAGCATCCTGCTCTCCAAGGCATTGGTTCAAAACCCCACGTCCCAGGTCTGTGTTCCTGCGAAGAGTAGACAGGAAAAGAAAAGTTGCCAGTGCAGTGTCATGGCCAGTGCCCCCATGCACTGCTGTGGAGTCAGACCTACCCTAGGGGTTTCATTGGAAGGCCTGGAGTAGGGGAAATTAGTGAATTGCTGTTTGATTAATTACGTTAATATTTCTGTCTTTCCAGCTACTAATAAGGCTTTGGAACAATGGCAGAAACTAATTTGAGTATATTTTACTGTTGTTTTTTTAAAATCTTTTGTTAGCGTGGAAATGAGGGTAAAAAAGGGGGGTGTTAAAGAAGGGTCAGGGCAAAGTACAAAGAGGATATGGCAATCAGACACTGGAGAACTAGAATTTGACTAAACCGTGTGACTATTGGGTAGTTGACTTCTGCGGTTATTCTCAAATTGCCTCTTATCTTGCTCTGCTGCCATCTCTAGGCCTCAGCCTCTGCCAGGAATCAGATGGTGCCCTGGCTGAATGGGAAACGCTTGCATTAAATATCTTTGTGGTTAGGTATGGGCAGTATGTACTAGCGTTTTATAATCCTTTACCTACGTGAAAAATAGAGCACACTTGGCAGGAAGCATCCCCATTGAACTCTGTCACCTCGAGGATGAGTCTAGGGAGCTCCCACACCATCTCCCTCATTTCTCCTTTTGCATCAGCCCAGGGCAGAAGGAAGTTGCCAAGGAAATGTTTATAGTATTGAGCTTAGGGTAGTACTAGTATACAGAATGGCAGGATACAGGATTTCATCTCAAAGGTCTCCGTTTGTAAACATTCGTGCTGTGATGGGAACAGCCCGGGTTATGTATGTCCTGTTTCATACTTTAGTGGATGTTTGTGATCATTTTCCAAAAATCTTAAATTTTCAGCGTTAGAACAAATTTTAGAGGTCATCTAGTCCAACCCTGTTGTTTTTTTAAAATATATTTTTATTGATTTCAGAGAGGAAAGGAGAGGGAGAGAGGTAGAAATATCAGTGATGAGCGAGAACCATTAATTGGCTGCCTCCTGAATGCCCCACAATGGGGATTGAGCTCACAACCTGGGCATATGCCCTGATAGGGAATCGCTCAACCACTGAGCCACCACGCTGCACACCCTATTTTAGTTCCATGCGAGCATTTAAATAACATAGAGGCCATGAAAAGGAAAGTGTTGGGGTAGTGCATTAGGTTCAGCCCAAAGATTCAATGAAAGGCTGACTACCTGACTACACAACAGAAGGGGGGAAGAGGTGGAGTCTCCAAGGAAGAACGTCATGAACAGCAGGATTCTGGAGCTGGAAGGGGTATAGGGATCATTTTCCAAAGCATGCTCTGCAGATGTTAAGTCATCTCAGACAGTAAGTTGGGAAATGCCAGATTTAAAAGGTTCCTTTACAGCAAGGCTTTAAGAGCCTTTGGCACACTAAATGCAGTGTGAATCTGGTGCTATGGGGGGGGGGGGGGGGGGGAGGAAAGTTTTTCTAAACTTATTTAACCAGACTTTTAAAAAATTGGAATATACTTAGAGAATTGCTGACCACACTTAATTTCTTTATTATGAAGAGTCATCCCTTGGTGTGAATACTTCATTTGACAAGTGGCCCCTCCTACCCTTTAAGATCACATGTCCAGCCAAAGACAGAGAATTAGAACCTTGTCCTAATTGCCAGCTATGTCTAAGACCACACTGCCTATTTCCTTCCCCTGGTAGACAGGGAATTCCTAAAAGTAGAAATGGCCCCTCTGTTTTTGCGCCTCCTCCCTAATGTGTTGCTTTAGGTGCTGCAAACTCAGAATACCTCCAGGCTTGAGTTCCCCAGGGGTCCCGTCTATTCCCAGACCCTCTTGAAAGATGCCCTCCCCGGTCCGTACAGCCTTCCTTTCAGTTTCAGACTCAGAGTACCCAGGAAAAAGAAAAGCAAAAGGGTGAAAAAATAAAAATGCCCAGGGAACATTGTGTTTTTCACTCCGGTGACCAATGCGAATTTGATAGGGAGACAAGTTGCATAGTGTAAAATGTTCAATGTTCCTTCCGTTTCTTCTCATGATGTTTATATGTAGCCTTTTATCAATGTACTAGGGGCCCGGTGCACGAAATTCGTGCACTGGGTGTGTGTGGGGGGGGGGGGGGAGTGTCCCTCAGCCCAGCCTGCCCCCTCTCACATACTGGGAGCCCTCAGGCGTTGACCCCCATCACCCTCCAATCGCAGGATCGGCCCCTTGCCCAGGCCTGATGCCTCTGGCCTAGGCGTCCGGCCCAGGCAGCGGGGACCCGCAGCTGCAGAGGCCCCGCAATCGTGGGCTTCGCTTTAGGCCCAGGCAAGGGACCCCTAGCTCCTGGGACTGCCAGCTTCGACCGTGCCCAGCTCCCATCGCTGGCTCCACCCCTACTTCCTGCTATCACTGGCCAGGGCGGCAAAGGCACCTGATTCTCCGATCATGGCTGGGGGGCAGGGCAAAGGCGGCCCCAGGGCCGCCTTTGTCCTTCCCCCCAGCTCTTAGCTCCCCCCTGGGTTTCCAATCACTGTCAGTGGCAGGGGGCTTCTTCCTGCTTTCCCTTTCGCCTCCCTGCATTGTGCCTACATATGCAAATTAACTGCCATCTTGTTGGCAGTTAACTGCCAATCTTAGTTGGCAGTTAATTTGCATATAGCCCTGATTAGCCAATGAAAAGGGTAGCTCGTACGCCAATTACCATTTTTCTCTTTTATTAGTGTTGATTATAAGCAGGACCCTTTTAAAACAGTTACAACATAGATTAATTAATAGGAATTTTAAGTTCTAAGTGCTGCACATTTTGGAGAATGGGAGAAAAGGTTTTGCTGCTGCTCGTGTGTGTGTGCGTGTGTGCGTGTGTGTGCGTGTGTGCGTGTGTGTTCTCCCCAAAAATAGTCTCTTGGCAAATCATTAGACTTTTCCTCTGTCTTTGTGTTTGAAGACGGGTGGGAGTGTACTTAGTATTGTCTGTTACCTTATGGTTTTTCATTTACACATAACAGGGTGCAACTTGCTTCCTCCCCACCCTGCACTTGTCAGGATGTGTTGGAAAGCCATTCTTTAGGAAGATCACATCTGGTCTTCTGTTGGAGTCGGATGAAAACAAGTATATTAACACTTCACCTTTAATGCTCTCTCCTGCCAACATCAGATATCCATGAGCACCATTCATCTCTTCCCTTGACTGCACCCACACCCACTACCATCTCTGCTTGATCTCTTTCCTGTGAGCTTTCTGTTAAAGGTGTGACCATTTTCTGGTTCTATGGCTGTCATAGTACATACAGCTCTGCCAGGAAGAGCCTGGGGAGTCTTTTGCTCTTTGCTCATAGGTACATTTCTCTGAAGCAGCTGGCACTGTGACTCTCCTGAGACCCCGAAGGTGTTTTCTCTTTTTATTTCTTTTATCCAAAATGTGTTTATTGGGGGTGGTTTCCCACTCATCTTGATTTGAGGTGCTTTTAGTGCTGCTTCCTTCTGAAGGGGCATCCTTCTGTAAGCCTTGCTTTTCCTCCTGTTGGTGGACAGAGAGCAATGGAGCAACCAACCCACAAAACTATCGTTCGTGTGTGGCTGCAGATGGCGGTGGTTTTATGGCATCCTGGGCATTTCGCAGCCATGAAGTAGGAACTGGGGCTCTGCACCAGGCGCTGCTGCTTGTGCTTCCTCTTCTCTTCCGGGGAGGGATGGAGGCGCTCCTTAGCGAGAGGCACATTGTCGTGGGGAGGTCGTCACCGCCCGAAAGGCGTGTTTTCTTTTCTCAGCTTCTGTGGCCTATTCTTACGGTCACTCTCTTTAACAGTATTACTCGCTGTCCATGACTGTGGTACCAACTAAGAAAGTGGCCTTTTTCTTTTTCCTTTCCTGTTTATTATTATTATTATTATTTTAATATATTTTATTGATTTTTTTACAGAGAGGATGGGAGAGGGATAGAGAGTTAGAAACATCAAGGAGAGAGAAACATGGATCAGCTGTCTCCTGCACACCCCCTACTGGGGATGTGCCCGCAACCAAGATACATGCCCTTGACCGGAATCGAACCTGGGACCCTTGAGTCCAAAGGCTGACGCTCTATCCACTGAGCCAAACCAGTTAGGGCTGTTACCTTTCCTTTTCAGTAGTCAAGGCAGGTTAATTTTCTCAACTCCTCAGTTTTACTGAAGGATTATTCCTGTTTTTATCTCTGGAGTGATCAGTTTGGATGGGAAAAACACACACCGTAACTCTGATTTTAGAATTGTCTGGTTTTTATATTTCTCAATTGGAACTAGTACATGCACACTGAATAATTTCTTTTCATTGTTGTTAATCCTCATCTGAGGGTATTTTTCCATTGATTTTTAGAGAGAATGGAAGGTAAGGAGGAAAGGGGAGAGAAAGAGAGAAACATGGATGCAAGAGAGAGACATCAATTGGTTGCCTCCCACACGCACCCTGCCTGGGGTCTGGGATCGAACCTGTGACCCTTGGGTGCATGAACTGACACTCTACTGAGAACACTGAATAATTTTAAGGCAGTGAGAGGTAAGTGTAATTTTCTGGATTATACTGTGTTTCTCCAGCCAAATTGATTCGTTTGTCACCTCATTCACCAAAAGCAAGTAATTGTGCCTATAGTAAACAGCCTATGAGAACAGGCTGATCTAAGCATTCTTGGGAATATAATCCTCCTGACTCTACACTTCCTGGTAATCCTCCCAAAAAGTTTATGAAGAATGAATATTAAAATCTACCTACTGATAAGCTGTGGTCATCAACCTCCCAGGAGGGTTGGTGGCCGTGGTGGCACACTGCCTGGCTCAAGAACATCAGAGGATAAAGTATGCATATAGGAAAAGATGGGCACATTCTGATCTTACAGAGTATAATCCATTCACAACTTCTCAGTTCAGGCTTCAAAAGATGGTGTAGTTCTCAGGCTAATCTGAATGTGGGTTGACTAGTGGGAAATCAAGCCCAAAAACCCATGCAGATTGCAACTACTGCTGCATCTCCATTTACCTTCCCATTCCCCACCCTTTGCGTGGCGCCAGACTGACAGTGGGATTTTTTAAATTGTATTTTTATTGATTTCAGAGAAGAAGGGAGAGGGAGAGATAGAAACATCAATGATGAGAGAGAATCATTGATCTGCTGCCTCCTGTACATCCCCCACTGGGGATCAGCCCGCAACTCAGGGAAGTGCCCTGACTGGGAATAGAACTGTGACCTCCTGGATCATAGGTTGATGCTCAACCTCCGAGCCACACCGGCTGGCTGAACAGTGGGATTTTAGATGCATGTAAGAACCCAGGAACTACAGCTCTAGACAAGGTCATTCCCTGAAATGGTGGTATTAGATTGGAAAAGAAATGTCCAGGATGTAAGGATTACATAGAATTGAGGTGGAACAATGTGAGGATGGGAGGAAGAAATGGCAAATGTGGGGAAGGAAAGAGACTTGGTGCATGATCATGATGGTCTGACAACTTAGACATTTCAGAAAAGTTACCCCAGAAGCTGTTTCTGCGAAAGGGGAATAGGGTGTTATACGTCTGATCACAGCATTCCCTCGACTGAAGCCCTCTGACAGCTGTATTTACCACTGGAGGTTCCCCACAGCCCAGTCCAACTCCGGCCTGGTGTGCCACTGCCTGTCTTCAGGAGTCAGATTTCTGTCACAGCAAACTGCACGCTGTTCTCCTCATAGTGCATGCATTTTAGTTATTGTAGTGCTTACCTGTTGTTTTTGTCTGCCCAGCAAACTATTTCTCCTGGCTCCTCTCCTCCCCATCTCCTGCTTACACCATCTGGGTCTCATAGGCTGTCAATCCTAGAACAGTCTTTGCACCTTTCCTCACCCCTGGTTAAATTATGCTCTGCTTTGTGTAAGTCCCTATTTAGCACAGCTCAGGTACAGCACCGTGTACATGACCAGGTGAGAAGTACCATACTTCCCGCCCCATGAGCCAGCATGAGCCCAGAGATGGGCACATGACCTGAACTAGACCAAGCAGCAGCCTTCCGTAAGATTTTATTTGCTGGCCCTGAAATGCGGATAGCCTTCTACAGCTATTCAGTATAATCCAGTGGCACATGGTGTGACATGAGATGGAGTTATCGGTGGCCAGGTTCCATCCTTTTTCCTGCAACACAGATTATGTCCACCTGCTGTGGGGTGAAGGCAGTTTATGCACAGGGACAGGGCAGGAGGTCTTGGGGAGCTGACGCAAATGCCGCCCTAGATTTCCCAGTTACGTCTTTATTAGCCTAAGCTCTCTTGGATCCAGAAGAGTTCAAGTTAGTCATCATTTGAGCAAAAATCACCTGCATATCCCTAGTAGGAATTCTGTCCTTGAGGGCAGAGTCTCATGAAGCCTGTCTTCAATCCTCTGAAATTAATAACCGCTACTGAACCTCCTGTCATAGTCCATTCAGGCCACTGTAGCTATATATATATATGGCTTATAAACATTTCTCACAGTCCTGGAGGCTGGGAAGTCCCAGATCATGGCACCAGCAGATTCGGAGTCTGTGAGAGCCTTCCATCTCCCGGCTGTCAGCTTCTCCCTGCAACCTCACATGCCAGAAGGCACTGGGATCTCTTTGGAGTCCCTGTTATAGGGCACTAATCCCATTCATTCTCTACCTTCATGACCTAATCACTTCCCAAAGGCTCCACCTCCAAACTATCACAGTAAGGATTCGGTCTCAACATGTGAATGTGAGGAGATGTATTCAGTACCTAGTGCCACCATTAATAATGCCTCAGTAGCTGCACTGCATGCCTTTTGCCTTGATTTGGGGTTTGATTACAAGTCTCATTCCAACTCCTTTGCAAATTCTTTGAAGGTGGGGTGCATACCTTAATCACCATGGGACCTTCACAGGGCATCACCTCATAGGTGCTTCAGTTTGTTCAATTATGTACATCTGGACTGGTACTATGATATGTGTTTAAAAATATGAACACTCCTGCTTTCGTGGAGTTTACACTCTGGTAGGAACATTACATGTCCAAAATCCATGGAAACTGCTGAATTGGAAGAAACCTTGAGAAAAGGTAAACTACCTGGGATCAGACAAAGGGGACCTTGCTTTGCTCACAACTAAAGAAAGGGATTAAAATAGCTCTGTGATGCAGCAGAAGAGCATGAAGGACACATCAGGATGAGCTTGAAAATAGAACTGGGTGTACCACTTTCAAAGACTGTCCTGTGAAAATCGAAAATGCCTAACTACATGTTTGGAATTACAGGCACGCCCCAGCCTGTGCCACACAGTGACTCAGTGACAGTTCCCTACTGACCAAGAAGTACTTCCTTCTTGCCATATGCTGTTCCCTAAGCATAACCACACACGTGCACAGCTGTTTCCCCCCATTTATTGAAATTTTACTTATTTTGAAGTATTCACTGCATTCCCCATGCGGGGGGCGGGGGGGGGGGTGGCAGGGGGAGGGTCTTCAGTGTGTTTCTAATTCCTTCCAGCTCTCTATACCAGACAGTAATTTAAGGCTTAACCTCTGCAACTGAAACGTTATGGAAGAGAGGACTCGCAAAGAAAAGATGGAGTTCATGGGAAGTGAGAGTTGGTCAATTAATTTGCCTTAGTGAGAGACACTACCACGTTTTGTGTTTTATTTATAAAGAAGGGAATGTATTCTAAGTGTCAAATAGCCATTAACTTTAGGATCACAACCTTTTTGGAGGCTAAAGATCACCAGTTTGTACCTCCATATAAGTGCACCCCAAGGTAAGTCCCTCCACAAAACCTCTGCCTCTGGTGGCTGACTGGCCGCGTGGTGTACTAAACATGACTTCTGTGGGGAAGGATCGCAGCACAGCGCAAATCCAGGAGGGAGCCCTCACACAGGTGGTGCGAGTGGCCCGTTGCCTAGGCAGCAGAGGGCATCTTTGGGGGCTGTCTGAGCCCACTCCTCAGAGTAACGCCAAGTTGGACATTCGTTTCTGACATCTCAAATCCTGGGAACTTTTCTCAACCAGGTATATGCTTATAAAGATTTGCTACTACCCCCTGTTTCGAAGGTTTCTCTACTCACGTTTCCCCCTCTTAACTGAAAAGATTCAAGAATACGTCTCCATACACAGGGGTGGAGGCTGACTAGCTGGCCAGCTTGATTAAATCTTCAATCGTGTGGCTATTAAAGTCACTGGTAACATGGACGGGTCTGCTGCCCTAGATGCCTTAGGTGTGTTTCCTCATTCCACGTGCACAGTACCCCTTTGAGGTCCATATTGTGGTTAGGCCTTCTTTTCCAACAAGGAAACCAAGCAAGGGGCGGGAACGTTCAGGTAAAGCCCCCGTCACACAGCTGCGAGATGATGGTGGCGTGGCCGCGTGGGAGGCAGCACTCACACCTGTGAGTGGGAGTCAGCGCTTAAACCTGTGCCCGCCACCCCCCGCGCGTTCCAGGTGGGCCTTGGGACCAGACCCCACACACCGTCTCTAGGTCGAGGCCTGAGCATGGTAACTCTGTGTCCGAATCCTAGCTAACCTCCTGCTGGTGGTCTGGATTGCTGGGGAGAACACCCACAGTGCCAGCAAGTGGGAGAGAAAGGAGCCTATTTCCTGAGAAGAATAAACCAGAGCGAGCGCTTCCTGCTTGGCCTCCGTCAGCTGTGAGAAGGACCCGTGTCTTCACCAGTGAGTTGCCCAAAGAATGTAATCTTATCTGTGTTCCTTGCAGCACAAACAGCCGCTAAATATTCTTACCCGGGAGTGAAATAGTCCCGGGGATGGTCAGGCCACATTCCCCAGGTTTAAGAAGGCTGAAAATAGCCTGTATTGTAATCTGTCATAATCCCCCGTCTTTTACAGAATTCAGACCCTGAAACCTTTCGGGCAGTTCTCTCGAATGATTAATTTAGATAAAGGCACTCAGGTTCTCAGCTGTATAGGGTCCCTAGGGGAGTGAAAATTGTCACCAAGAGAAACTAGAACGCCCGTTCGTTGAAATCATGTTTTAGTTAATCTGAGAGTCTTGTCAGACTCAGGTTTCTACTCATCTGAGATTTGTAGAATCCTGTGCCCACAGAACTTAATGATACTTAAGGCAAATTTTAAGACTCAGGAGCACAGTCATGTTAGTAGAAAAGTATGTCTCATATGACTTGGTTGATACAACAATCTTATTAATATCAGAACCATAAAATTTGTGTTATGTTATTTGTCTAGACTTGAAATTGACATATGCCTCGTTTACTTTTGCTATCCATTTCTCATTTAAAAATCGTTAATATTTATAGCCTAACATGTTACCATTATAGTGGGAATAAAAGGTAAGTGATATATGATACCATCACCATTCTCTGTTCTGAGGGGTTTCATGATTTTGGCAACACTCTTAATGCTCATTGAATCAAATAGCTATGCCATTCATGGCTCATCGGTATACTTTTATGGCTAGATTGTACAGCCTGGTCTCAGCCTTGAGAATTAAATACTTCAGCGTCCATATGCCTTTAACTTCATTGCTTAAAACTTGCCCCACATTTTTGCTGTTGGCCTTTGTCCTACTTTCTGGTATGGCACTAAACAGGCTGAGCCTTCAGTAAACTATGCTGTTCAAATTCTTGCATAACATTCCAGCTTAGAACACAGTAGTCCTTTTGTTACAGAGGAACCAGCTAAAGAATGTTCTCCTTTATGTGGTAGCAAAAACCTCAGACGTTACCTATATCATACTGCTCTACATGTTAAAAAATATTTTACCTAAGTAGGCTCTTAATTGCACATGGCACTGAAGAGAAGAGTGTTGACTAAACACAAAATTATGAAAACAATATTTGTGGTGAAAATGTAATCCAAAAATACACTCAGAGACATATGTCAACACATACGTGTGTCCTGACTAATTCAGCAACGAATGCAAGCTCTTTCTCCACCCTCCCCGTATTAACTGAACTGGGGTGATGGTAGGAAGTGCCCAGGTTGCTGCACATAATCAACTATTTATCAAGTCTTGGCTGACCTTTAGCAAGCGGCCAGTTGTCAAGCAAGGGTGGCATAAAGATAGTTTTTAAATCCTTCGGTTATTTATTTAAAGACTTGACGATCCTCCAGCTACAATGCCAGCGTGCCCAGGTATGTAACTCAGTATTTGCAACAGAATGTTGTCCCTCAAGATCTTTGCCTTCCATAATCAAGTCACAAACTTCCTTTCCTGTCTGCACCCTGTACCATGGCTGCCTGAGGACCAGGTCAGTAAAGACTTCAGTATGTCTAAAAATCATAGTGCTAAAACCCTCGGGCAGACAAATGCCATTGATCCCAATGTCACATTCAGGAAGTCACTGGTCCAAGTACCATCTTCAGCAAATTCCCAGGCATGACCAAACTTGCTAGGAAACCAAAGGAGAATTCTGGGAAATAGGCCAGGATCCTGGGTGTTATTGTACAGCATTCAAGCCAATTCTGGTTTCAAAATTCTTTTGAGATGGTTACTCAATGATCAAAATGCATTCAACAGTGCTGGGCCACAGATCATGATGCAAGAAACACACCGTAGACACGTGCTTGCATATGGGTAGGCGAGTTTGAATTTGAATGAAACCTACTGGTGAGACATTACCAAATACTAGGTATAAAACTGGATTAGGGCTTTCTATCAGATGTAATCGGGCTAATCCCTTACCTTCTATCTTCCCTGTTTCCAAAGATGCTGTGAAGAATGAATAAGAAAACATTTTCCTTAAGATGTTGTTATAAGCACAAAGAAGACAGGACTCAGAAGATATGAACAAGAAATGGTAAGCCTTTAATAAGCTTTAACAAGTGAGTCATAGTATTCCTAAATAATCTATCAATGGTGATGCGATCTCAATAAAAATGCAACAGGATTTTTTTTGGAAGCCAGAAAAACTTTCTCAAATTCATATAGGGGAAAAAAAAAAGCAAGGATAGCCAGGAAACTTCTTAGGGGAAGGAAATGTAATAAGGGTGATTTATACCTACTATAGAGTAAGACATAGCACAAAGCTGCCGTGATCAGAGAGTAACGGTGTATGACAAGACAAGAGAGACCAGGGGAATACGCTAAGAAAAACCAGAACTGCATCAAATAGACAGATTTAGTATATGAGGAAGATGACATTTTAAGGAAGAAGAATCTAAATTGAAAGGACAAGATACCCCTTTTCATCTATAAGAATGACAAAGTTCAAAATGCTCGATAACATGCTCTGATGGTCAAGGTAGTGGGAAACAGGTACTCTCAAATGTGTGCTAGTGGAAATGTGAACAGGTACAGCCCCTTTGGAGGGCAGTTCGGTGATAGCTATTAATATTGAAAATGCCCATACCCTTTAACTCAGCAATTCTGCTTTTGCAAAGTTATCCTTCAGATATTCTCACACATGCAAAATGACCTACATATAAAGTAATTCATTGCAGAATTGGTGACAGCAAAAGATTATAAGCAGTGTAAATGGCCATTGATTGGGAATGATTAAATAAATGATGTTACCTCCATTAAGTGGAATGATGTGCACCTTAAAGATTAAGAAAATTAAAGGTAAGGCAGTTCTATAAGTACAGGCATGAAACAATCCTCAGGCTACATGGTTAAGTGAAAACCAAAACGCAGAACAGTATGTATAGAATACAGAGTGTAGAGTATACAGAATGTATACTATTGTGAGGAGTGGGGGTAAGAGAAAATACTTCTGGAAGATAAACTAATCCTCGTGGCTTTCTCTGCAAATGAGAACTAGATAACTGAAGGATAAGTGGGGAAGGAGACCACTTTTAGCTATATAGTCTTTTGTGCCTTTTGAATTTTTAATTATATGCATGAGTTACCTATCCCAAAGCGGGTGTGTATGTTTTTAAGAAACAACAAACAATACAACCCTGATAAACTTCCCACCATCTAAATACCCTTCTTCTTTTGAGAGTATTGAGCAATATGGGAGATTGTAGGATGTAAGAAATAGGAAAGAAGTGTCTTTCCCAGACATTTAGAGAAATAAAGGATCAGGATCTTTAAAAGTAAGATGATTTAACTATCTGTCTGAGCATTCTGAAAGAACTTCTGTAACAGAAGTTGGCCCAGACATGGCTGTAAGTCAATCTAATAACCTAAATAACTTTTAAAATCATAGCACTTGCCCGTGAACCCTAGGCTTTGAGTGGTCCAAACATTATAAAAATTGTATTTAAATACGCTCAATAGAATTTAGATCAAGTACTTTCTCATGGACCTGGGAACTCCATAATGAGTTTGTTGTTTTGTACCTTTGAATTGTTCATTTCTTTTATGTGGTGAACTAGTGGCCTGCTACACAAAATTCATGCATGGGGAGGCGGGGGGTGTCCCTCAGCCTGGCCTGCACCCTCTCCAATCTGGGACCCCTTGGAGGATGTCCAACTGATTGGACATAAACCGGCAGTCAGACATCCCTCTTGCAATCTGGGACCACTGGCTCCTAACTGCTCACCTGCCTGCCTGCATGATCGCCCCCAACTGCATGCCCCTACCAGCCTGCTAGCCTCCAACTGCCTCCCATGCTGGCCTGCTCACCCCCAACTGCCCCCTACTGCCAGCCTGATTGCCCCCAACTGCCCCCCCCCCCCGCCCCGCCAGCCTGCTCACTCCCAACTGTCCTCCCTTCCTGCCTGATCACTCCTAACTGCCCCACCCCTGCCGGCCTGATTGCCCCCAACTGCATGCCCCTGCCAGCCTAGTCACCCCCAACTGCCCCCCACGCTGGCCTGCTTGTCCCCAACTGCCCCCCTGCCAGCCTGCTCACCCCCAACTGCCCCCCCTGCCAGCCTGCTCACCCCAAGCTGCCCCCCCGCCAGCCTGCTCACCCCCAACTGCCCCCCACTACTGGCCTGATCGCCCCCAACTGCCCCCCCCGCTGGCCTGATTGCCCCCAACTGACCCCACCCTGCTGGCCTGCTGGCCCCCATCTGCCCCCCTGCTAGCCTTCTCACCCCCACCTGTCCCCCCCACCAGCCTGCTCACCCCCAACTGCCTGCCTGCTTGCCCTCAACTGCCCTCCCTCTGGCCTGCTCGTCCCTACCTGCCCTCCCCCACCAGCCTTATCGCCCCCAATTGCCCCCCCCCCGTTGGCCTGATCACCCCAAACCTGCCTCTGCCTCGGCCCCGCCACATGGCTTTGTCTGGAAGGTCTCCGGAAGGGCTCCCAGTCTAATTAGCATATTACCCTTTTATTAGTATAGATAATGTTAGGCAATGGGGGGGAATGTATCAGGATGACTATGAAATCCAGTGCTTCCTATGATGGAGAAGAAGCAAATTATGTAATATCAAAACTGCCTGGCTGGAGTGGCTTAAGGGTTGAGCATCGACCTATGAACCATTAGGTCACAGTTGGATTTCTGGTCAGGGCACATGCTCAGGTTGCAGGCTTGATCCCCAGTAGGGGGTGTGCAGGAGGCAGCTGATCAATGATTCTCATTCATCATTGATGTTTCTATCTCTCTCTCTCCCATCCTCTCTAAAATCAATAAAAATATATATTTTTTAAAAACTGACTGTAGCCACTACCAGTGGGGGAATATTTGCTCCCAACTTCACATAAAAGCCAAAGAAAAAGTATTTGCCAGTACTCCACCTTGCAGCCTCAAGGTTCACATTCCCTTAGAGGAGCCATAGTTTTTGCAAAACACACTAACAAGTTTTGGGATATTCAAAGACAGGCCTGGGAAATGGAAACCAAGCAACCTCTGTAAAGTTTGCTGCACACACAGATGCCTGGGTGAATGATAATTTAAGGGGAACAATGGGAAAGGGCTGATATTCCTCACTTGGGACAAAGCAATGTAGAATAGTAAAAGCATATGGTAAAGCAAAACAGTTGATAAATCAAAGTAATTCTTCAAATCCTGAGGTGATTGGAAATTGCTTAAATTACCCAGAGTTCCCTGAGGAGGAACACAAGAGCTCAAATAATTTCCTTTGAATTTCAAGGGAGAAAGTAATCTCACTGACATCTGGGTGACTGCCGGGGTCCAACCCCAGCAGGTCCAGGGGTTCCCAAAGGCGTAGACGGAGTCGGTGACGAAGGAAGGACACGGAGACAGTGTTCAGTTGATCAGCAGCCTAGCCAGGATCTCAAGCCAAGTTCTGGTCTCGATCTCCAGAGAGGTTCTGCTTAGGATCTCCAGCCAGGTTCTGTCCAGGTTCTCCAGGCAGGTCCAGTCACCAGGTTCTAGTCAGGCTCTCCTGCCAATCTCCGCAGTCAGGTTCAGTCCAGGATCCCCTGCCATGCTCTCTCGCCAGGCTCCGCCTGCAGGCTCCGAGGCCAGTCCCTGTCCAGGATCCTCCGGCATGCTCTCGCCGGCGAAGTTCTTCTGTCCCTAGAGAACGTTCTGTGTAGGTTCTGTGCCTAGGCTCTGTCTCTCTTGGTCCTGTCTTCCAAGCCCTGTGTCCTTAGTTCTGTGTTCTGAGTTCTGTCTGTTTCTGTCTTGTTACAACTGTATTTATACCAGTTGATTCAATCCTATCAATCTCTATTACAAAGGTTAGGGCGTTTCTTATCTCCATTCCAGGGAGAAAAGATTATGTAGTTTAAGCATGATTGTTCGTAGTTAAAGGGATTAATTACCCGCCTGGCACTTAGTTGAGGGGTTTTATTCCCTCCCTAACTTCAGGGGAAAATCCCTACCTGGGGATTCAACCTTTCTCGGAGAGGTGACCTTGGTTAAAACATAGCGCCAAGAAGGTGAGCAAACATATTAAGAACCGTATGCCATATATGCCAGGTCCCTTGAAACAGCAAGCATGGACTGGCTCCCGGCAGGTGACACCACCCTCCACTCAAAACCTGCACAGTGAGATTATGAAATAGGCAATACATTTCTATATCAACAGCATTAAGCAGGCAAACGGTAGTGCTTGGTATTCCCCACTCCTTTCTCAAGAGTAAACGTTCAGAGATATAAGCTCACCCAGTCTCCAATTCTTAGTCAGGAAATTAAACTTCTTAGGACTTTCCTGAGATGTTTTTTAAATACTTGCTTCCTCCAAAGAACTTCTTAAATTCTCTCTCCAAAGAACTTCCTAAGTATTTACTCGTAAAAATATTTCCATGTTTTTTCCCCAGTACGTTTATGAATCAGTTTGTTGACATTTAAATCGGCTGATATATTTCAAATTTACATTGGTATACAGAGTGGAGCATTTTCTTCCCATACTCAGTTAACTGTTGAAACATTTTTTATTGGATAATCAATCCTTCCCCTATTTAATTAAAATGCCACTTTTATCATGCTAACATTATCATGTGTAAGTCTAATTCTGGATTCTGGAATGGATGCCACTGACTTCATTCACAGAGCACACTGTTTTGCTACAGTTTTATAATGTTATGCTATCTTGTGGTGCTGGTTTTCCCTCATTGTTCTCCCCCCTTTTTAAAAAACTTGAACAAAATTTATTGCTTTTCCTTGATTGCCTCTGGTCCGGCTTTGGGAGAGCTTGTTGGGTTCATCTGGCCTTGTTTCCAGGCTGTGCTGCTTTCAAGGCCCTTTTTTGCTTCTTCAGCTTTTGAACCTCCTGGTAGACCCGAAGCACAGAGCCCTCTGGGTCACCCAGCGGTGGGCTTTTCGCCAGTACAGAGGGTAAGGGTGTACTCAATCCCCATGCATATCGTCTCAGAGACACGGTAGTTGGTCTTAGGAGGTGTTTGAGCATCTTTTTCCTCTGGTCAATGCTCATCAGCAAATGGCACTTGAGAGCTTTGTCCTTTCCATGTTTCTGCCTGTGTTCTTCGTAGATCTTGACAGTCAAGGCAACGATTCGAGCCTGCAGGGCTTCAAACCTAATATGACAATTGAAGTAAAAAAAACATTTTTTTAAAGACACTTTTTATTGACTTTCTTTAAAATGGCCTTCTTCTGTTCCCTAATATCTTAATAAATTATTATATAACTAGAGGCCTGATGCACAAAATTCATGCAAGAGTAGGCCTTCCTTCCCCCAGCTGCTGGCACCAGCTTCCCTCCGGCCATGGGCAGGCACCCGGGACCTGGGCTTCCCTCGCAGCCCTGGCTTCATCCAGAAGGTCATCCAGAAGTACATCCGGTCTAATTAGCATATTTGGCTTTTATTATTATAGATGGGTTAAGCTATAATCTGCAGATCAAGAAAAAGTACATCTCTACCTTCTCTCCCTGCCAAGAAGTTGCTATATCTATTAATTTAATTCTTTAGCAACCTAGCCAGTATTCCTTGTTTGTGTGTGTGGCTTTGATATTATAATGAACCAGTTCTGTTCCTTTTCATTCAAGTCAATCTAACAGCCTTTTATTTGGACTTGTGACTGTCCATAGTGCTGGAGAGAGAAAACTCAATAAGCCAAGCTTCCCTCTCTCCACTGCTCTCTACCTGAAGGAGCTCACAGCCTGTCCTATTGGTACAGATTGCTCTACTGGTCTCAATCAGACTTTGTAGAAATATGTGTCACAAGACAGGGCAGGGAGAAAGGGGAATGGCTTGACCCAGATTATTTGCCATAACTAAAAACAAGAAACAAAAGTTAAACTGGTTAATATGCATGCTCAGTAGTCAGAAAGATTCTCACAGCAACATTATTTGTAGAAACCCTCATGAGCCTGAATGAAGCTCTTGTCTGGCTCCCTAAATTCTGCCAGTATTGAATCCGGATTGTATTTCCCAAGGGGAAGCCTTGGTCCTGCCTGCTCTGCCAAGGAGAGTTGGAGGTGGAGAGGCCTCCATTTCTCCACTTCTCTCAATTCTTGATGCCAGTGGGCTCTGGGCATAGGAGAACCAGTTTACATAAGAGCTAGCAAAATTGCTTAATTGCCTTCAGAGATTTTGATTTCTAGCAAATGCAGAATATCCTCAATTATTTTAATTCTTACATTCCACATAGAAGTTGGAAGAAATGTGCAAGTAATATATGCACAAATGAGATGCATTTATTATTTCTTACTTGAAATAGCGAATTCGAAATAATCAACATTCTCCTCAGAGACACTCTGAGGATAGACGTGGCCTTCGATGTATTATGATGTTGCAAGGAAAGAACGGGATTTGGGGCTTGTCACTCCTTTGAACACATTGGAAACCAGAAGGCAAAGCAAGAATACAATAGTATACCTTTGGAACATTTCAGTAAATTTAGATTTTGTGTTTTTTCTCTGAGGATGAGAAACAGTGAGTCATCTGGAGTCTCTGGTGCAAGTAGTTTACGAACACTTTGGGGGAAGAAGATATCTGCATCCCATGAATAAGTGTTCCTGAGAGGAAAGTGTTTTCTAGTCTGGTTGGAAGTTAGTGTCCACACGACACTCATTTCTCATCCTTGTCCCATCTGGAAAGTCTCAGCTCTCACTTTCCCTCACTTTTTGGAATACACACACAGCCAAGAACATGTATGGGATGTTGTTCTGTTTTTAAAGCCACTTTGCATCTGCTTTGATACCATTACATTTTCATGAAATTATTGCAGTGGTAACATAACTCCAACTGTACACATTTTAATTGGTCCCTTTCTGCATTAAAATAAAACCCTTGACCAGTTAAATATATTCTAGTTGTAGTTAATAAGACCAAGAGAATGAAGAAGTAGGCTCTGACCGTCCTTATCCTGCCCACTGTAGCCACTTTATTGACACCCATTACATCACAGTGCACTAAAATGTCTAGGTCTTTTTCACACTAATGGCCAATATCCAGGTCTTCTCAGTTGAGTTTTGGATCCTAAACTCAAATATATTGTGCTTGTCAAGGCCTTTGATTGTAAATAACAGAAGCCAACTACAGCCCTGACCGGTTTGGCTTGGGGGATAGAGCGTCGGCCTGCGGACTCAAGGGTCCCGGATTCGATTCTGGTCGGGGGCATGTGCCTTGGCTGCGGGCACATCCCCAGGGGGAGTGTGCAGGAGGCAGCTGATCGGTGTTTCTCTCTCATCGATGTTTCTAGCTCTCTATCCCTCTCCCTTCCTCTCTGTAAAAAATCAGTAAAATATATTAAAAAAAAAAAGCCAACTACAGTTCCTAAGGCAGAAATGAAATGTACTAGATGGGTATGTGGTAACTTCTAGAACAGGGGTGGGCAAACTTTTTGACTCGAGGGCCACAATGGGTTCTTAAACTGGACCGGAGGGCCAGAACAAAAGCATGGATGGAGTGTTTGTGTGAACTAATATAAATTCAAAGTGAACATCATTACATAAAAGGGTATGGTCTTTTTTTTTTTTTTTTTTAGTTTTATTCATTTCAAACGGGCGGGCAGTAGTTTGCCCACGGCTGTTCTAGAATCAAAGAAAGGTGGAAGTGGATCAGATAGGACAAAGGAGGCAAAGCTCAGACAAGTTGTCACCCTGGGAACGGGCTGCTCAAGACGTGCCACTGGCCAGCAAGGCACTTACCACCCCTAACTGGTATCAACACCCCTGGATACCTACCCCTGTGCTTTAGTTTTGCATCTTGTCCTTCCAGACTCTACTCCCTGTGGACCAAGCCTGAAGAGTCCCTAAATGACCTGAGCCTTGTCATCACCCTCTCAGGATATAAAGTCCCCGGGGGCAGTATTTGATAGGCTGTGCTTAGGTCTTATCCTGGTTCACGCTCCCAAGGAGATAACTGCCCATTTTTCCTCCAAGATGAAGCCTGCTTTCCTATTATTCTCTTAGGGTTCTTTCCAAATACGAACGTGTTGGACACTGGGCAACCCACATTATAAATATCTACTATATGTACATTTTCATTTGGTTAATTTGGATTCATCCCTTGAGAATAATATATTTCAAGTAATGATTCATTCTATCATCCAGTTAGATAGTTTTCATTCCCAAGTTTCTGTTGTTACACACTTTCTAACCTAGTCTTTTGAGTTTCTCTAGACTCAACCAATGGATTGCACAGCATAGGGTCAGAGGTCAGCATTGTGACCAGGCTTCCCTCTGGTTTGAGAACCACACATTAATCTTCAAGAAATGGTTGTCCAAACAGCTATGGTTCTCCTGGTTGCCTACACACCCTATATACACACCTCATCCTGCCACTTAAATAACAAATATTAAGAAAGGTTTTAGCCCTCACTGGTTTGGCTCAGTGGATAGAGCATCAGCCTGTGGACTGAAAGGCCCCAGGGTTCAATTCCAGTCAAGGGCACATGCTCAGGTTGTGGGCTCAGTGCCCAGTAGGGGGCAGCCGGTCAATGATTCTCTCTCATCGTTGATGTTTCTCCCTCTCTCCCTCGCCCTTCCTCTCTGAAATCAATAAAAATATATTTTAAAAAAGAGCTAATATGAGTTACTAACATAGAGCAAAGGTGCCAGAGTTCTTGTTCCAGCATTAAGAAGGGTTCAGGAAATCTGGAGAAGGCTGTGCGTAGATTAAATAGGAGTCCAGAGACGAAGCATAATTTTGAAAGGCATTTGGGGGTCAAAGGAGCCTAGTTTTTCTAGGCTCCTCAGGACCCCATGCTTTTTATTAGCACAAATTGTCCTGAGGCGAGGTGGAGATATACACTTCAAAGGGTCAGGGTTTTGTATACAGAGTCCGTTGTCAGAATGGGGAGAACTAGCCTACGGCTGTTCAGGTGTTTGGCCAGTAGGAGGCAATAACATGTAGATTAAGATGCCCTGAGCTGTCTGGCAGCAAACAATCAATTTAATGTATCCTATTCAGGTTTGGGGAAATGCCATCAGCCATTCCCAGATTCAGCCCTGCTGTCATGCTGGAATTGGCTTCCAGCACAAAGGTTTGAGTAATCACAATAAATGTAGGTTACTAGAGTAAGTAGAAAGAAGGAGGTAGGTAATGGAGACTACAGATTATCCTATCTAATAAAAGAGAAAAATGGTAATTGGCATACGAGGATACCCTTTTCATTGGCTAATCAGGGCTATATGCAAATTAACTGCCAGCTAAGATTGGCAGTTAACTGCCAACTAAGATTGGCAGTTAACTGCCAACTAAGATTGGCAGTTAACTGCCAACAAGATGGCGGTTAATTTGCATATGTAGGCACAATGCAGGGAGGCGAAAGGGAAAGCAGGAAGAAGCCCCCTGCCACTGACAGTGATCGGAAACCCAGGGGGGAGCTAAGAGCTGGGGGGCAGGGCAAAGGCGGCCCTGGGGCCGCCTTTGCCCTGCCCCCCAGCCATGATCGGAGAATCAGGTGCCTTTGCCGCCCTGGCCAGTGATAGCAGGAAGTAGGGGTGGAGCCAGCGATGGGAGCTGGACACGGTCGAAGCTGGCAGTCCCGGGAGCTAGGGGTCCCTTGCCTGGGCCTAAAGCGGAGCCCACAATCACGGGGCTGCTGCAGCTGCGGGTCCCCACTGCCCGAGCCGGATGCCTCAGCCAGAGGCGTTAGGCCTGGGCAGGGGTGGAGCCTGCAACGCGGGGAGCTGGGGGTCCCCTGCCCAGGCCTGACACCTCTGCCAGAGGCCTCAGGCCTGGTCAAGGGGCTGATCCGGTGATTGGTGATCAGAGGGTGATGAGGGTCAACTCCTCTGGCCGAGGCATCAGGCCTGGGTGGGGGGCGGAGCCAGGGATTGGAGGGATATGATGGTCCCCTTGCCCAGGCCTGAAGCCTGGATCAGAGGCATCAGGCTTGGGCGGGGGGTGGAGCAAGCGATCAGAGGGAGATGGGGGTCCCCTGCCCAGGCATGATTCCTGGGCCAGAGGCCTCAGGCCTGGGCGGGGGCCAGAGCCAGTGATCGGGGGGAGATGGGGGTCCCCTGTCCAAGCCTGACACCTCTGGCGGAGGCGTCAGGCCTGGGCAAGGGGCCGATCAGGTGATCAGAGGGTGATGGGGGTCTACGCCTCTGGCCGAGGCATCAGGCCTGGGCTGGGGGCAGAACTAGTGATGGGGGGAAATGAGGGTCCCCTTCCCAGGCCTGACGCCTCTGATTGGTTGGCTGCCAGGGCAGGGTCATTATTCAATGCACTGGTCCTGTCAGCAGCCTGGATGTTTGCTGCTTATCTGAGCCTGGAGCTGAAATACAGCTGCAGGCCTAGCTGTTATCTCTAGGGAGGAAAGGTCAGGGGGTCCAAACCTCTGTCAGAGGCGTCAGGCCTGGGCAAGGGGCCGATCCTGCGATTGGAGGGTGATGGGGGTCAACGCCTGAGGGCTCCCAGTATGTGAGAGGGGGCAGGCTGGGCTGAGGGACACTCCCCCCCCACACACACACCCAGTGCACGAATTTCGTGCACCGGGCCCCTAGTCTAATATAATCACAAATGATGTCCCTGAAATATTAAACAAAAATACGCAAGAGAATCTCCCTGAGACAAAGAAAACTGAGTCCGCAGAGTTAAAAAACATAACTTCAACCTGGAAGACTACCCAATACTGAGATACATGTTGGCCTACCTATTGAAATTCAAAAGTAAAGGATTCCTTCGGGCATTGAGACAAGCAGTATCAAATTATCTCCTGGGGGTGGCAGTAAACAGAAGCAATGACTTAAAGGAGTGCAACCCAAGAATATCTTATCTCCAAATAAGTGGTCATTCTGGTATGCATGCAAAACAGATTTTCCTAAACACATAAAAATCAGGAACCACAGCACCCATGAACCTCTCTCAGAAAAACTACGTGCTGACATCCTGGCATTCAAGAGAATTAGAATGAGGAAAAGAAGGCACACCAAAGCCATGTAAAGGGCTTTTGGGAATACCAATCCATTTAAATGTAGACCAGTACCAACTGGTGGGCTATCACTGAAGAGAATGTTAATGTTACAAACCCACCGATATAAAATAATAGTATGAAAGTTGGGGCGAGCTCTTGCAGCTCGGCGACAGACATGCCATCCAGACTGGGGAGGACCCAAAAACTTTGGGGCCACATGAGCCACAGCCACGGCTGCGTCGGCAAGCACAGGAAGCACGCGGTGGTGATGGGGGGGGGGGCGGTGATACACCGCAGTAATGCTGGTGGCATGCATCATCACAGGATCAACTTTGACAAGTATCACCCAGGTTACTTTGGGAAAGTTGGTATGCGGCATTACCACTTAAAGACGAACCAGAGCTTCTACCCAACTGTCAACCTTGATAAACTGTGGACCCTGGTCAGTGAGCAGACACAGATAAATGCTGCCAGAAGCAAGACTGGAGCTGCTCCTATCATTGATGTGGTGAGATCGGCTACTACAAAGTTCTGGGGAAGAGAAAGTTCCCAAAGCTGCCTGTCATTGTGAAGGCCAAATGCTTCAGCAGAAGAGCTGAGGAGACGATTAAGGGTGTTGGTGGGGCCTGTGTCCTGGTAGCTTGAAGCTACATGGAGGGAAGTTCATTAAAATGTCCACAAGTAAAAAAAAAAAAAAAGTTGGGGAGAGAAGAAATGAAGATGGGAGAATGTATTATCTCCATCGTTTATAGAAGGGGGTCAATCAGTGCATGAAATTAAAACATCTGGTTCAAACAAAAAATAGTGACTTTCAAAATCTCTCTAAAGATCTTTTAGGGCCTGGCCAGTATGGCCAGTTGGTTGGGTGTCATCCCATGCACCAAAGGGTTGTTGGTTCCATTCCAGATCAGGGCACATGCCTGGATTGCCGGCTTGATCCCCACTAGGGGGCGTGCAGGAGGCAGCCTATCAATGTTTCTTTCTCCCTCTTTCCCCTCTCTCACAAAAAAATAAAAAATAAAAAGGGAGCGGGGCGAGGAAAAGATCTTTTAGGAGTTAATATTTCTCATAAAGAAGAAAAGGATTTATTGGAAATTGAGCATTTCTTTCCATTTCACTTCAATTTTGTTTTCTATAAAATCCAAGTGTGTTCTTTTATGAAATCCAAGTGAAACTAAATTGAATAGTATTATTTGTTTGATAGTAAAGGGGCCTAGTGTGATGATATCACACCATTGGGGTTAGGACAGCATAGGCAAATATTGAATTCTGTTGATCCCCCTTTAAAAATGTACATTTGTTCCATTGTGTTTATATCTACTAAGCTGGTGGTTTCTCTTTTATTATCATTATTGATTGATTTTTTTTTTTTAGAAAGAAAAAACAACACATAGATTTGTTGTTCCACTTATTTATGCATTCATTGGTTGATCCTTGAATGTGCCCTGACTGGAGATTGAACCCACAACCGTGGCGTATCAGGATGACACTAACCAACTGAGCTCCCCAGCCAGAGCTAGCCAGTGGTGTCAAATCATGCCTTACATGAGTAAATAAATTTGCCCAAACTCATCAAACTGTATTTTACTCTATGTAAATGTATCTTGATACAATTTATTTAAAAGGCTTTTTTAATTATGCCCCATTGGAGTCTGCATAGTGGAACAGGGAAGAAAAGAAGGTGAAGGTCAGAGTGGGCAGAACTTTTCCCTCCTCCTTCTCCTACCCTTCTCTATGTCATTAACCCGGGCAGTTTGGCATTGATCTCTTTTACACAAAGTCTTCAACATTGGGTTCCATAGCTTTAAGGGAAAAAAAAACAAACCCACTACTGTTTTAATAGTTGATGTCAATTGATCTGAATATAGACATAAATTGTGTATGGCCAAGGTGGCAGGGAGGAGGAACAAGCTAACAAAATAATTCCAAGGAATTAAAGGTAAACTAATAATGAAAACATTTCTGAATGAGACGCACATTTCTGCTTTTCAGCAGCTTCAGCACAGTCCCTCCCAGACAAATGGAGATGGTCTCCAGATGGCGCACGGTGCTTCTAGATGTGTGAATGGGCCTCGCGGGCTGCACAACCCCCTGACTCAGCCTCCACCGTCCCCAGCCCTGATCAAGTTACCAGCAGGCCCACGCCAGGGAGCGGCTGGCTGGGGTCCTGGCAGCACAAAACCTTTCCAGTTTCCCTAACAATTTCCCCCTCATCCTTGCAATGTTTTGGCAGCTGTGGAGCCTCTTTTTCAATTTGCTTTCAACTTGCCTAATGCTTCAAGCCACAGGGGAGACCCAAAACCCTGCAGAACATCCAGGAATGCAAAGCATTTGCAATGAGTCACAGCTGCAGAGGTGCCAGCAAGGACCGATCCAGACTTAGAGGGGGAAGAGGAAGGAGGGGCCTGTGGCAGCAGCTGCAGGGCCTGTGCTGCAGGCTGGACCCAGGGAAGAGGAGCAGTGGCATTGGCTGGAATGAGGATAGAAAATATATACATAAGAGAAGAGCTGTATGGGGACCACTCCTCCGAGGCACCCATCCCCACCTGCTCCGTGTGGGGCTGTCGGCTCTTCTAGCCACATTCTCCAAATCCTAAAAATTTCACAGGAAAAACCACCTTCTGGAATATAGAGAATTGCAAGTTGGCGCGTGGAACATGATCCCTGGCCGTCCTCTAACCAACAATCATGAAGGGCGCAGCCCACTGGGCTTTGCAACACACTATTTTAAGATGCCCTTTAAAAACGCAGTGGGCGTTCTCTCCTGTGCCAACAGAGGGGCCATTCAGTCGCTCTTTCTTGCTGCCTGGAGGTACTCCTCCCTTTAAGCCCTGGAGAGGGCATTTGATGTCAAAAACCTCGCTTTAACTTTTTATTAGCTATGAATAAAGGATACATTTATAATTTTCATCTAAAATATTAAAGACTCTGGAGAATAAGAAGTTTCTCTCTCACTTCTGCCCACCTGGCCACCTGGCTCTCCATCCCAGGAGCAAGGACGGATACCCGCTTCTTGTGTATTTTTCCGGAATTGTTCTTTGCGTGTTCAAGCATGTCTGATATATGTACATTTTGGTACCAATAACAGATGTTACACAATGTTCCATTCTTTGTTTTTAACAACCTTGGGAACCGTTTCATATCTGTACAAACAGGACTCTCTCGTTTATTTATTTTAACTAGATATTTAAACAGTACCCTGTTAATACACATGTTGGTTATTTTCAGTCTTTCCTATTACAGCTGTGCTTCAGTGAATATCTTTGAACATATATCATGGGCAGGTATATATGTAGGTAAAATTTCTAGAAATGGGATTGCTGTGTCATGTTTTGGTAGATATTTTATGAAATTGCCCTCCTTGGAGACTATACCGATTTATATTCACATACGTGGGAGGGCCCATTTCCCCTATTCCTCAGCACAGGGTTATCCAACCTCTGTCAATTGAGAGGTTAAAAAATGGTATCTTATTGTCATTTTACTTTGGTTTTTTCTTATCGCAAGTGGCACTGAGCATCTTTATCAATGTTTGCGAGCCCTGGCACGTTCTGTTCCGTGACCTGCCTTCTCTGCCCATTCTCCACTGCACTGTCTGTTCTGATCCCGTGGCAGGATTCAGTCTCTTGTAGGTTGTCCGGCTGAGGGCTCAGCTCCTTGCCGTCTGGCTGCTGGGGCGACTGGAAGTTCCTTGCCCCTGGGCCCCTGCATATGCAGCTCGCTTCATCAAAGCCAGCAAGGGAGGGCGTCCGCAGAGTCCACTAGCAAGATGGAAGTTGCCATCTTATCCATCTTATGCAACGTACGAAAGAAGCATTCCATCGCCTGTGCCACAGTCACGCTCAAGAGGAGGGAGTGACACGGGGAGTGAGTACCAGGAGGTGGGGGCTCACTGGAGTGAGTCATCCCGGAGGCTGTCCATCCCCCTGGTCCTCGGTGATCCAAGTCCCTCCCGCAGGCAACATGCACCTGCCTCCTCTCGCGTTCTCCAGCAGTCTCATCCCATTGGAAGTCCAGGATCTCGTCATCTGAAGCCAAGTGCGGCTGAGGCTCCTCAGGGAGCTCACGAAGTCCAACGACTGGAGCACAGTCCCCCCCCCCGCCCCCCCGCCCCGGGGACCTATGGGACTACTGTGACAAGTCACCTGCCTCTGCGCCTAACACGTCCAGTGGTGGCCAGGCACAGGGCGGCGGCTAGACACACTCCCATTCAGAAAGGAAGAACATGGGAGGCACCAAGGAGTCACTGTGCACAGCATTTCTCAGGTCTCGGTTTGTTTAAAATGACCATGGTATTTTTCTGTACTTAACCGGAAGTGTTCTTTGGCTGTTCAGGTATAGCTGGTATATGTAAATTTTTGGCACAAAAATTTACATACATCACAAGAGCCCTAGGAGGGTAGATACTATTATTATCTTTATTTTACATAAGAGCGAACTGAGGTACGGAGAGGTTAGACAACTCCCCACGAGCACACCGGCAGTGTGTGGCAGAAGCAGACGTGAGATCATCAGATGAGCATTCCTGGAAGAGCAATTTGTAGGAGGTTTGAGTGAAGGAACTAAAGTGGTGTTCTCAGCTGGCAAAAATTCTCCCTCGTCCTTGTAACACAGGGGTGTGTGTGCGTGCGTGCGTGCGTGCGTGCGTGCGTGTGTGTGTGTGTGTGTGTGTAATGTTTCAGCCCTGTTTGCACCCCAGCCAGCAGCAATCAACAACTATGGGGCTATTCACAATTCATCGGTATTTTTCCTTCCCTACTTCCCCTGACTGACCGGTCCCTGCACATATAGCAGGAGTGTGTGCCTTTATTTAAACCCCCTCCCCTGCCACTCCTCAGCGCCACCTGGGAACTCCAAGCATCCTGTCTCCATCCTTTCTGACAAGGGAGTGTTGAATTCCACCTCCTGGCACCTGAGACCCCCTGCAGGTGTCCTCCGGCGTCTTCACCAGCCCCCGTCAATCTTCGCTGCCTCCGCAGCCCTCCGCGTTAGTGCTTGTAGATCAGAGTTTGGTTGTCACTTTGGTAGCCCGCTCCATATCCATCCTCCTTCCCCTCCTTCTTTACAGAACCCGAACCTTGTTCAGGCATCGAACACCCCCCCATGCAGCCAGGAGATTCAGGGAAAGATGGCTCCAGTCCGTCTGTTCCCCTCAGGGAAGACGCTCTGACCTCAACCAATTGCAGTCATTTCTTCTCCCCCTTTTGCCGGTGTTTGGTTCAGCACCTGAGGTTTTGGCCACACAGCAGGTAGCAGCCCCTTTGGGGACAGTGGCTGATTCAGAGGCGGGCGCGTGACTGCGCTGGCCCATCAGGAATTTCATTTGCTCTCTCACCTAGAGGATGTGAAAAAGAATTGTGTAGCCAGAACTGCTGCGGACAGCCACAAGGGGAACCAGCCCTCAGACGAACTCTATGGACCACAGCGAAGAGAGGCAGAAAACATCCGGGTGATTGATGCTGTTGTTGACCCTGCCATACCTGGAGTTCCTGTTACATGAGTTACTACGTGTCCCTATTACGTCACTCTGAGTCAGACTTTCTGTTACTTGCAGTCATAAACTTCCTAATTAGTACAGAATTAAAGAGGTTGCCTAGTTTGGTCGAAGATACATCTTGTCTTTTTATTGTTTGAGCTTTTCTGGCAACTTTCACATTGGGTTGGTTACCAGCACTTCTTTTTGAGGATATTCACCACGGACGAGTAGCTCTACTTACCTTTGTGAACCCTCCTAGCTCATTCGGGATTTTAAACTATCAAAAAGGATGGTTAGCCTCACAACACAGAGCAACGGCATTGCCCAGGAGAGCTCAGCCCTGTAGCCATTGTCATACCCAAGGAAGCAGGGGCATCCCATGACATCACATCCGTGCACGCCTCCTCACACTTGCCACCCAGCCTTACTAATCTCTTCCTGTGGCAGTCTTCCTCCGTACCCCTGGGGTGCGGAGAGCTTGAGGCAGGGGTTGGGTTCTCAGTGTAGCACCTGTAACTTCAGAATAAGTGCAAGCACAAAGATCGCCAACGTTCACTTCCAAACTGCAGAGTAATTCCGAAGGCCCTTAGGGTGCCCTGCGTATAAAAACCAAAGTCAGAATGGCACCCTGGGTAAATAAGTGGGGGCTGGGTGGAGTAAAGACTTCTCTGAATTTGCAACACCATTGCTATGGTGGAGGATGGGGGGACATATTCCACCCGGGTTTTATGTGCTAAATGTATGTGTTCATTCTAAGATTTGAGGGGTCTTACTATTCTTCTCCCAATGAGGAGTGAAGAGTTTTTTCACTTCAGGGCAGCATGGATTGATTTAAGTGAGTCCAGAGAAGGATAAGATAGAGGCTGGCCATGGAGTTAGGTATGTCCCCAAGCCTGGGTAGCTGGGAAGGGGCAGCATTTACAGCTGGGACCCTATACGCACTGTGTCTTGGGATTGGTAAGGTTGCCTGATTCTCTTGGGATGAATTTACCCATCAGCAAAGTGGACCACTCCAAAGAGCTACTGAAATGGCCCAAACAAAATTGTCTGAATGGGTGACCCTGGAGGCCCAGCAGCCTACAGCTGTAGCAGCGAGCAAAAAGTGCAGCCTCAGCAATGTCCAGCAAATCTTGTTATGGCTCTCGGTTTGTGCTTTGGCATTTTAAGAAGTCGTCCTTCCCTAGCATGGGTCACAACAATCTATGTATTTTCTGTTAGCTTCATGATGACTTTGAAAAGAGGTTTGAACCCATTTGGAGCCAATAGTTTTTTATTGATTTCAGAGAGGAAGAAGGAGGGAGGGAGCGAGATAGAAACATCAATGATGAGCCCGTAATCCCGGTGTGCCCTGACCAGGAATCAAACCGTTGACCTCCTGGTTCATAGGTCTACGCTCAACCACTGAGCCACGCCAGCCAGGCTGGGCTAACATTTGTTTATACAGCAGATGGGGATTCGGTTTTATTTTTCTCAATACAATAAGCAAGTTTTCCCATCTAGTGAATAGTCCATCCTTTCCCACACTTACATGTGAGACAAGGTTTTAATTAAACATGGCTCTGTCTCTCTGAGCTGTCTGTTATTCTGTTCCAATTGTCCATTCTGCCTGTTCTTGAATGAGCACCATAATGTTTGAATGATCATGGCTTAGTATGACATCTCCTTTTTCAAAATAGAGATAGCTAAATCATGTTTCTAAAAAAAAAAAAGCAATTTTGATAGAGGTTGGATTTAGTGAATAGATTAATTTAGAGAGAATCTGCATTTTTATAATATTAAGCCATTCTATTCATGAGCATGGAAAACCTCTCCATTTATTCAGGTCTTCTTTTATGTCCTATAATAATTTAAAATTTTTCTTATAGAGCTCTAATACATTCTTTGTTAATAGTTTTTTGTTGCTACTGTAGAAAATATCTTTACTTTTCTATTATATATTTTCTACTTTCATATTGCTAGTGTAAAGGAATGCTATTGATTTTTATCTCATCACTTATTTATACCTTACTGGTAACGAAGTTCCATAGTTTCTTCACTGGTAGGAGGTTTTAGTAGGTGGAAAGTGGGAGAGGATGCCCTGGCCCAGTTGGTTGAGGGTCATCATCCTGTGCAGCAAAAGGTTGCTGGTTTGATTCCCAGTAGGACACATGCCCAGGTTGTAGGTTCAGTCCCCTGTCAGGGTGTATGGGAGGCAACCAATTAAGTTCTCTCTCTCTCGCTCTCGCTCTCTCTCTCTCTCTCAAATTAATAAAAACATATTTATGGGGAAAAAGCGGGGGAGGAAAATCAATGTGAAGATTCATGTGTGAGGACAAGAAGCCCAAAGGACAGAGAAGAGGGTTGCCAGGTGCTTTGGAAACCAATTTTATGACTTCATCTTTTCCCCTGAATTCTTATAGAGTTATCCTAATTCTCGTGTACAGGCAGCCTCTATAGAAATGTGTCACTCCCTCCACCAGCAGGACCCATCTGGAGTCCAGTCACCTCTCAGCACCACCAGCACTGTCTAATCCAAGCTCTGCTGAGCCAAGCAGTCACCTATGATGATAGCCTTCCAATTGCTCTCCTCTTTCAACACTCCCTGTGCTCTCCCATCCAGTCTGTTCTTTTATCATGTCAGCCCTCTACTCAATTCTCTGCAATCTGTATCCCTCACCTCATTCAGATGAGAGGCCAGGGTCTTTCTTTCTTTTGTTTGTTTGTTTTTGTTAATCCTCCCCTGAGGACATTTTTTTCCATTGCTTTTCAGAGAGAGTAGAAGGGAGAGAAGAAGGGGGTGGGGGAGAGAGAAACATTGATGTGATAGAGACACATGACTGGTTGCCTCCTGCACACACATTGGCTCAGGGCAGAGAATGGACCTGCAACCAAGGTACATGCCCTTGACCAGGAATCGAACCTGAGACCCTCCAGTGCGCAGGCTGACGCTCTAACCACTGAGAATACCAGCCAGGGCCCAGGGTCGTTCTTGTTGCTCACAAGACTCTGTGAGCTGGTCCCCCGTTTGCTCTCTGAACTTGTCACTTACCAATACTCCTCCTGCTCATCTTGTTCCAGCCTCATTGAACCCCTTGCTATTCCTCCAACTTGGCAAGCAAGCTGCAGGCTCAGGGCCTAAGTACATTATATATTGCTGCATGACAAATTGTCCCAACACTCACTTGACACCCTAAAATAACAAAGCTGTATTATTTTATTATTTCTCACAGTTTTTGAGGGTCAGAAAGCTGGGAGTGCTTAGCTGGGTGGTCCTGAGTCAATGTCTCTGATGAGGTTGTGGTCCAGCTTTCTGCCATGGCTGTAGCCTCATCTGAAGGCTCGGCCGGGGGAGGGCCCACTATGCCTGGTTCTCTTTCCCCTCCTCCTCCTCTCTCCCACAAGGCTGTTGGCAGGCCTCCAGTCTTCATGGATTTTTGGACCAACGACCTCATTTCCCCCCTGGCTGCAGGCCAGACACCACCCTCAGTTTCTGGCCACATGGCCCTCTCTGTAGAACAGAGAGCAGCTCTCCTGGCAGCTGGCTTCCCCCAGGGAGAGTTATCTGAGAGGGAATGAGCACCCAGAATGGAAGATGTAATCTTTTTAAAACTGAACCTCAGAAGTAACACTCCATCAGCTTTGCCATAGGCAGCCCACACTCCAGGGCAGGCAAGCAGGAGCTCCCTCCCCCTCGGGAAGAGTAGCAAGCATTCATGGACATCCTATATAATAAAAGCATAGTATGAAAATTGTCCCCTCAACCGGGAGTTGTCTGGGTGTTCTACCAGGGGGCGGGCCCAGCTGGGAGAAGGGAGGGAGGCCCCGGCCAGTGGCAGTGGCAGGCAGCCAGGGGAAGGGAGGGAGTACCCCACTGGCAGCCACTAGGGACCCTACCAGTGCATGGATTCTGTGCGCTGGGCCTCTAGTGCTTCTTATAACAATACAAGATTTTTGTCCTTGTTCCCTCTGCCCCAGATCACTACAGGCTGGCTCCTCTCATTCAGGTCTCTGCTCAACACAGGTGCTTCTTGTGACCTTGACTAAAACAGCACCATTTACCAGACCGGAGTGGCTCAGTTTTTGAGCATTGGCCTATGAACCAGAAAGTCATGGTTTGATTCCTAGTCAGAGCACATGCCTAGGTTGTGGGCTTGATCCCCAGTAGGGTCATGCAGAAGGCAGCCTATCAATGATCCTCTCTCATCATTGATGTTTCTATCTCTCCCTCTCCCTTTCTCTCTGAAATCAATAAAAATATATTTTGAAAAAAAATTATAAAAAAATAAAGCAGCATCATTCTATCTCTTTCCCGATTTGGGGTTTTTTTTAATTAATTAATTTATTTATTTTTTTGCCCTTATCATATGATATACTGGGTTTTATTTGTTGATAATTTGTCTTCCCACTAGAATATTAGCTTGGTAAAGGTAGGACTTCATTCTACTTACTGTTAAATTCCCAGTACCCTAGAATTATGGCAGGCATATAGTAAGAACTCAATAAATTCTTATAGGGAGAGAGGAGGAAGAAGGGGGAAGAGAAACCAGCATAGGGGTTCATGTCTTCAGTGTCTACCAGATGAGACCTGGTTGGTGTCTAGAGCAAGCTACCCATCCACCAGCCCCGTGGGTATCTGCAGGCCAGGAAGGAACCTGTGGCTTCTCCACACGTGGGGATTTGCAGTTGGTTGAATTGTGTCCCCCAAAATGATGTGTCCAAGTCCTAATCCCCAGTACCTGTGAATGTGACTTTACTTGAAAGTTAAGGTCCTGCCCTAATCGGTTTGGCTCAGTGGATAGAGCATCAGCCTGCAGACTCGAGGGTCTCAGGTTCGAGTCTGGTCAAGGGCATGTACTTTGGTTGTGGGCACTTCCCCAGTGGGGAGTGTGCAGGAGGCAGCTGATCAATGTTTCTCTCTCATCGATGTTTCTAACTCTCTATCCCTCTCCCTTCCTTTCTGTAAAAAATCAATAAAATATATTTTTTTAAAAAAAAGAAAAGAAAGTTAAGGCTCTTACAGAAGCAGCTAAGGATCTCAATATGAGATCATCCTGGGTTTAGGATGAGCCCTGGATGCAATGGCTGGTGTCCTTATAAGAGGAGAGGGAGATTTGAAACACAGGGGCATATAGAGGAAAGAAGACCAAGTGGAGACAGAAGCAGAACTTCTATTTATATGGTTACAGCCAAGCAATGCCTGAGGCGACCAGAGTGGGAAGAGGAAAGATTCTCCCCTGGATCGGGCAGAGGGAGCACGGCCTGTCAGCACCCTGATGTGGGACTTCTGGCCTCCAGAACACATTGTTGGAGATAACATACTGTTGCTGTTTCGGGCCACCCCGTGTGTGGCCATTTGTTAGGCAGGCCTAGGAAAGGAATACAGGATGGAAGCGCTTCTCCGAGGCCCGTCCCTTGGGCCTTGGATGCTAAGCGATTAAGAAGGATCAGCTCCATGGCTTCCATAAAAATGAGAGACTCGGATCATTTTTATGACCCTGCATGCCAAATAACAATTAAGATCTGCTCAGTATATGTGTAACTTTTTAAGAAAAAATTTCTTTTATCTACTTATAATCTTCTCTACATTCTAGAATGGAGGAGCAGAGGTGGGAGGGAGACATTTTGAAGTATGTAACCTTTTGTGCTATTAGAATGTTGTCTTGTGTCTTTCTTTTCTTAAATCTATGCAAACACATAACAAAGAAAAAAAATAACATGGCATTCCTATTGCTTTTCTAAATCGTGATGTAGCTTCCACAGCATTACACAAAAGTATCTTTTAGCCAAAAATTTCTTAACCAAAATCTAACATCTGTCGAACTATTAATTTGTGCATATGAAGAGCAGTGATAGAAGCAGAGTAGAGTGGTTGTTACCAGGGGGCTGGGGGAGATACATGGAGGGGGGGTGTCATTGGTCAAAGGGGTACATGGTTATACAAGATAAATAAGCCCTAGTCATTGATTCTAGGTGTAGTTAACAAGCCTGTGCTATATATTTCAAAACCTGTTAAGAGAATAGATCTTTAAATGTTCTTATTACAAAAAAAGGGGGGTTAGGGAGGGAGAAAACTCTTAGAGGCAATGTTTATGGCATTGTTTATGACATTTTCATAAGTGTCTACTTACCTTCAAACTCATCAAGGTGTAGACATTGAATATGTATGGCTTTTCTTTAAAAATATATTTTATTGATTTTTTTACAGAGAGGAAGGGAGAGGGATAGAGAGTTAGGAACATCGATGAGAGAGAAGCATCGATCAGCTGCCTCCTACACACCCCCTACTGGGAATGTGCCTGCAACCAAGGTACATGCCCTTGACCGAAATCGAACTCGGGACTCTTCAGTCCCCAGGCCGACGCTCTATCCAGTGAGCCAAACCAGCCAGGGCTGTATGGATTTTTTTGTATGTCAATCATACCTCAATTAAAAATATTTTTTAAAAACAACAGTGATATTACTAATAACAGTTTGGCAAACAGTTGTGAGATTTGGTGCTTTGTTTTTTTGATACTGCCTAAAACGTTTGCAAATCAAATTTGTCTTCCTCTACTGGTTTAATGTCTTTGTTATAATTTTGGATTGTTAGACTATGTTGGTACCTTCCTGAATATGGTTGAATAAAAGTGAGGGCACACCAGAATGGTTGTTACAGTTAGATTCACATTTTAAAAATATATACTTTTATTGATTTCAGAGAGGAGGGGAGAGGGGGAGGGAGAGAGAAGCATCAATGATGAGAGAGAATCATTGATCCGCTGCCTCCTGTATGCCCCCTACTAGGAATCAAGCCCACAACCCAGGCATATGCCCTTGACCGGAATCAAACCCAGGACCCTTCAGTCAGCAGGCCAACGCTCTATCTACTGAGCCAAACTGGCTAGGGCTAGATTCACTTTTTTTATTATTTTATTTATTGGTTTGAGAGAGAGAGAGTGTGTTGTGAGAGAAACATTGATTTGTTGTTCCACTTATCCATGCACTCACTGGTTACTTCTTGCATGTGACCTGACCAGGGATCAAACCCACAACCTTGGTGTATTGAGATGATGTTCTAATCACCAACTGAGCTATCTGGCCTGGCACAGCTAGATTCTCCTTAAAAAAGAAAAGAAAAGAAAAGAAAAGAAAAGAAAAGGAAAGAAAAGAAAAGAAAAGAAAAGGAAAGAAAAGAAAAGAAAAGAAAAGAAAAGAAAAGAAAAGAAAAGAAAAGAAAAGAAAAGAAAAGAAAAAAGAAAAGACAGTGACTTCAGAACACAGGCTGTTTTTTGGTTATTTTTTCCCCCCAAATAGAAAGGTGAAACAGGGAAATGTGTGAATGTTAAGTTTAAGGTTAATGGCTATTATATCATTCAATAAGTATCTTCAGAGACCCAAGATAAAGCTGCACTCATTGATAATCATTTATTCTTTCTTTCCTTTAAATGTATTGCCTGCATGTGCCTTGTAATGTGTTAGAGGCTAAGGATAAAAGTTACAAGGCAGGGAATCTGCTCTCAAGATGTGGCCGACTTGTGACCGAGCATGTGTGATTCACTAGGTTGGGCACAATAATAGCACACAGCAGCCCACATGAAAGGAGTGATTGCCTGTCGTGCAGAGGAACATCAGGAAGCTTCGAGAAGACAGCGTATGCCGTAAAAGCCGTAGAGATGATCAATTGTGTCAATAGATCCATGATGGAATATTTTGCAATACTATAACCAGAGTACCAGGCCAGCTAACCAGAATCCCCTTACATTATCAACTTCTGTCATTCTTGGAAGTGTCTATTCCTGCTGTTCTCCTAGCAAGTTCCAAAGGCTTGATTGGGCTCGTTCACATATGTTGTGGGAGGATGGTGACCAACACATAGAGATGTAAATTGGAAGCAGGGAAGGGTTTCCCTGCAAGAAAAGTAAAATAGAGGGACTAAATATTTTGAAATTAAAATGTTTGCCTGGCCAGTGTGGGTCAGTGGTTGAGCATTGACCTATGAATCAGGAGGTCCTGGTTTGATTCTAGTCAGGACATTTACCCGAGTTGTGGTCTGAATCCCCCATGTGGGGCATGCAGGAGGCAGCTGATCAATGATTCTCTCTCATCACTGATGTTTCTATCTCTCTCTCTCCCGCTCCCTTCCTCTCTGAAATCAGTAAAAAAAAAAAAAAAAAAAAAAAAAAAAAAAAAAAATTTAAGGTAACATTCTTGGCTAAGTCAGATCTTTAGTGATTAGTTCATACACTACAGTACACTACACTTTACAATTTTCACTGTCAGAAGCTGGACATAAACATTATAAAACCATTTAGAACTTAATCTGTTACTTAGAAAAAGCTCATTTTCTAAAGGACATTATTTCCTCACAATGGCAGAAATGCCAACTGCTTCCTTGCCACGTTCTCCTGTTTTTTTCTGGGCACGTGACTAGACTACATGTCCCAGCCTCCCTTGTGGATAGTAATGGCCATGTGACTGGGTCCTAGCCAATGGAATGAACTGCCAGGCCTGACCCATTAAAACTTCCCTTGTTGCTCTTTGTCCCTTGCAACTGGCTGGAATGCAGATGACCCGCAGGGCAATCTTGGAAGACACCAGGGCAAGACAGCAGAGCCTCCATGAGCCCGAGAGCTCAAACATCTACCAAGGAGCCACCCCACTGGCCCGTTGAGTTTACCTAGTACTGCGCTGTGATGCGAACAAGAAATAAAGTCTAAGGTTCTTGAGCTATTTTACATTTTAGAGTCAATTTGTTTCACTAGTAAGTCTTTTTTAACTCCTACTTTCCTAGCAAAATTCTTCTCTTTTACTTTTTTGGAGGGAGGAGGAGACACACAAGAAAGGATGAGTTGAGGGAAATTTAATTATAGTGTTGGTACAGGGCATCTATCATTTGCCCCTTTAGACCCATGCTTCAACCTCTGTACCCTGCTTTCAACCCCTGCAGGCTGACCTACATTCTGGGCCTCTTAGCACCAGGAATGCCTGGGAGATAAGGGGGAGGGAGCGGGAGGAAGGTCAGGATATTTCTGGTGCTGGTGCACTCCCTGTGAGGTTCCCACAGAAGTTCACTGCCCCTCTCAATCTGTTTTACATGACTGTCTCACGCCCGGATTCACGTCGCAGTTCCCTGCCCTTGTCCATGTGGGCCTTGTCTCATCAGCCCAGCTTAGTCAGCTCAAGCTGTGATAGCTAAACATTATGGACAGGGTGGCTTAACAGAAATGTATGACAGTTCTGGGGCTGGGAAGTCCAAGATCAGGGTGTCAGCTTAGTTGGGTTCTGGTGAGAGCCCTCTTCCTGGCATGCAGATGCCTGCCTTGCCATGTCTTCACATGTCAGGGGGGAGGGGAAGATGAAAGGGGTGGGAATTGACAGGAGAGAGAGTGTGTGCTCTGCTCGCTTCTCATAAGGGCACGGATCCCATCATGGGGACCCTGCATGACCTCATCTAACCCTAATTACCTCCCAAAGGCCCCACCTCCTAGAACCATTACATTTGGGAGCAGAGCTTCAACATTTGAATTTGGGAGGATGCAAACATTCCGTCCATAACTGGCCTAGGCATGTGCTGTCAGCCAGGCTGCTAGGAGACCCAGGCTATTGCAGCATTCTTTGCAGTGACTCTACGCCCACACTTTGTAAACAAACTCTCCTGGAATCGTCCTCCTTTGAGTGTGCCATCTGTTTCCTGTTAACACTCTGAATCAGACAATATTGCTTTGTCTTCACTCTCGAAAATAATAGTAACCAATATTGTACATAATACCACAACCTGTTAAGGTGGTACATTTTAGGGCAATCTACAACAAGCACAAGCAATAACTCACAGGCAAAGTATTACATCTCTCTCTTCAGTGGTACCTTGAACTTCTTGGCATCTCCAGGATTCACCTCTCTCCACAACCCAAACCTGACATGTCAGTCCCACCTTAGACTTTAGGTCAGAATTCAAGTCCTTAGCCTGGCATTCAAGGCCCTTTGTAATCTGGTCTCTATCTCCTCTCCGGCATTATCACTGCCACCCTTAAGGCCCCCTATAAGCCAGGAGAATCTTGACCCTGATTCCGCACATCACACCCTGCCCCCTGGGTAAAGCTGGGATGAACATGGGAGCGTGTCCCCCTTCCCCTCCCATTCACTCCTCTACGAGAGCTGGAGATATAGTTCCATCCCCATGAAGTGAAGAGATAGCTCATCACCCCTGCCTTTAACTCACCATAAATTCTTAATAAGTAGTACCTGACTTACTGAAGTTTTACTCTTATATATATTTACTCTTTTTAAAACTTAGTTTTTTGTATAGGTAATACATGTTCATGGGTCAAAACCAAAATTTATAAAAAGTTCCATCGTGAAATGTTTCCTCTACTCCAGCCCATGTCTCTATTAACCAAATTCTTACCCTCCATATGTAACCACTCTTCTTAACATATATTTAGTTCCAGAATTGTTACTGCACCTAAAAGTACACTGCAAATACACATTCTTATGTTTCTCCTTTCTTTACCATAGCATGACATACTTTTTGGAACTTTGATATATTTTTTTTAGTTAACATGTTCTGGAAATCTTTCTTTGCCTGTGTTGTTTATAACTTGCTTCCTCATTCTTTTCTACAGCTGCATAGTATTCCAGTCTGTGGATGCATCATCATTTCTTTAACCAAACCTTTATTGATAGACATTTGAGTCACTGCTAATCTTTTTTTGCAAATAATGCTTACATTGATGCACACTTAATCTTGCTATAATGCTGTAGGATTCAGTGTGTAATTCTTTTAACATTTCAACTTTATACTTTATTTTTTAAAAATTGTAATCTGAGGCCAATCAACGCATGACATTTACTAAAGGATAAATTAAGGTTAGACCATAGATCAATGATCTGAAAAAGTTACTCAACTTTATGAGTTCATTTCTGGGCATTTCTCCATAAGACTGTTGGACGATATAGCAGCGTATGAGTTCATTCAATGGAGCAGGCAGCCTATGTGTAAACTTCGCAGTTTCTGCCAAGGTCATTTGGATGGAGCAGCATTCCCAGATTCCCCTTGGGAAAAAGCTCAGTCACTGTGGTACTTGTGATGATCAGTAATACTTTTCATAATCTTTGGGACGCTAATACATTGTATTCCGCAGAGGTTTACAAAGGGAGAGGGTTCCACGTGTGTATCCACGTGCAGAGCCCCACGAGGCTTTTGAGGAAGGTATTGTGCATCGGTGTCAAGATCCTGCTCATCCCAGAGTCAGAGAGGTCAGTTGGGGTTCCCTGCCTGCTCCCCAGTACAGACCAGACATGTGTGGGATTCTGCATGTTTATCCTGCACATACTTGTTGCTACAGAGGCTGGCGTTCCATTTGGCTACAGGAGAATTGCATCTGGCTGGCCCTGTCTATGCAGCTGGTTGGCAGGGTTGCCTAGAGAGGAGAGCCCTCAGGCATGGCACATGCTACCTCACATGCTACCTCTGCTGGAGGGCAGTGATGGGTTGGAAAGGACCAATAGAACTCGACTAGAATTGACGAAAAGCTTGAAAAGGCTCATTTTCTCAATGGGGTCAAAGGAGGTCTTGAGAAGCTGCTCAGTCTAAACCAGCGGTTCTCAACCTGTGGGTCGAGACCCCTTTGGCGGTCGAACGACCCTTTCACAGGGGTCGCCTAAATACATCCTGCATATCAGATATTTACATTACGATTCATAACAGTAGCGACATTACAGTTATGAAGTAGCAATGAAAATAATTTTATGGTTGGGTCACAACATGAGGAACTGTATTTAAAGGGCCAGAAGGTTGAGAACCACTGGTCTAAACGATGTCTGAGCTCACACCCAAACCTGTAAGACCAGATGCATGTCCCTTCAGGAAAGCTGGGCCCTCGGAGGCAGAAGCAACTGAGGACGCTCAGGGAGGCCACTGCCAAACCTTGTTGGCGGGGCCTGGAGCGCTAAAGTGATTTAAAGCAGTGAGATGCTCTCACGTATCTCTTTACGTGTTTATTTTATCCTTTCCAATTGGAAATCTTGCTCGGATTTAAGAAAATAAACCCAGCCCTGGCTGGTGTTGCTCAGTTGGTTGGAGCATCCTCCCGTACACCAGAAGGTCTCGGGTTCGATTCCTGGTCAGGGCCCGCGTGTGGGAAGCAACTGATCACTCTCACATCGATATTTTTCTCTCTGTTTCTCCCTTCCTCTCTCTCTAAAATCAATTAAAAGAAGGAAAGAAAGAAAGCCACAGAATGAAGTATAAGATTAGAAGTCTAAATGAGAAGAAACTAACTTGCTGAAGAATCAAAGTTTATAAATAGTTTTTACAATCCCTTGGCTTTATTTGGAGCTTTTAGCCTTCCTAGCCCTCTTTCAGTTTCTGGTAATGGTATTATATCTATTCTATGAATTTCTGGAACCCTCTCCACTCCTTCCCATCTCACCAGTCATCAGTTTGGAAACCCTAAATTGAATGAACCACTCTATTACATTTCTAATATTTAATAGGTAAAAAAAAATTAAATCATATTGTGGTTTCCATTTTTATTTATTTCCTGCCACAGGTTTTCAGTGAGGCTTACACAAGGCAGGCCCAGTTCCAGTCGCTTGGGATCCATCACTGAGCAGAACGGGTAAAATCATGTTCCAACCAATTTCTACACCGAAGGATGGAGTGGTTGATGGATGCTGTTGCATGATCAATCGTTGAGCATAGGCCCATTTAATAAACTTTTTTCTGGTGCTTCTAAGTTCAAATATGGTCCTGAGATAAAGGTGGGCCCTTCCTGTTGACTGTGTTCTGTTTTCTTCCATTCTCTTCCTTCAATTTTCCAAGACATCTCCTTTGCCTTCTCCCACACACACACACACACACACACACACACACACACACACACACACACACACACACCTGTCTTTGTAAATCTCCTGAAACCTCATGCAATTAAGTGCTTAATTAAAATTTTGTATTGTGACAATGTTTTCATGTTTTAGTGATCCATTACTGTGTAACAAACAGCTCCCAACTTAGGGGTTAACACAACAGCCAGTTTATTTGCTCATGATTCTGTGGGTCAGGGCTGGGCTCAACTGTATGGTCCTTCTGCTTCATATGACATTGGCTAGGCTCACTCATGGGTTGCATTTAGCTGTGAGTTTGGCCAGGGCTGGAGTGTCTCTTCTCTGGTCTTTCTCCAACAGGGTGATGGGACTTCCTTACACATCATCTCTGACACATTTTATTGGGCAAAACAGGTCACAGAGCCAGTGCAGATTCCAATGGAGAAGAAATATCACCTCTTGTTGGGGGAGTGGCAAGGTCACAATGCAAAAAAGCATGTGGGATAGGAGATATCGTTGCAGCCATCTTTGGGAATATGAGCTACCACACTGTATAGCCTGTTTTCTGTTAGCTGGTGATCCACTATAAATCCCAGCTCTGAGCTTTTATAATAAATCTGGTATTGCTTTTCTCTCTGCATGTCTGTCTTCTTTTTTTATTATTATTATTTTTATTTATTTTTTTGTTATTTTCTTTTTTTAATTAAATCTTTATTGTTCAGATTACTACAGTTGTTCCTCTTTTTTCCTCCCCATAGCTCTCCTCCACCCAGTTCCCACCCCACCCTCTGCCCTTACCCCTCCCACTGTCCTCATCCATAGGTGTACGATTTTTGTCCAGTCTCTTCCTGCACCCCCATACCACTTTCCCCCTCAAGAATTATCAGTCCCCTCCCTTTCCATGCCCCTGGTTCTATTATATTCACCAGTTTACTCTGTTCATCAGATGTTTTATTCACTTGATTTTTAGATTCACTTGTTGATAGATATGTATTTGCTGTTCATAATTTTTATCTTTACCTTTTTCTTCTTCTTCCTCTTCTTAAAGAATACCTTTCAGCATTTCATATAATGCTGGTTTGGTGGTGATGAACTCCTTTAGCTTTTTCTTATCTGTGAAGCTCTTTATCTGACCTTCAATTCTGAATGATAGCTTTGCTGGATAAAGTAATCTTTGTTGTAGGTTCTTGCTATTCATCACTTTGAATATTTCTTGCCACTCTCTTCTGGCCTGCATAGTTTCTGTTGAGAAATCAGCTGACAGTCGTATGAGTACTCCCTTGTAGGTAACTGACTTTTTTTCTCTTGCTGCTTTTAAGATTCTCTCTTTGTCTTTTGCCCTTGGCATTTTAATTATGATGTGTCTTGGTGTGGTACTCTTTGGATTCCTTTTGTTTGGGGTTCTCTTTGCTTCCTGAACTTGGAAGCCTATTTCTTTCACCAGGTAGGGGAAGTTTTCTGTCATTATTTCTTCAAATAGGTTTTCAATATCTTGCCCTCTCTCTCTTCTTCTGGAACCCCTATAATTCGGATGTTGGTACGCTTGAAGTTGTCCCAGAGGCTCCTTACACTATCTTCATATTTTTGGATTCTTTTTTCTTTTTGCTTTTCCTGTTGGGTATTTTTTTTTCTTTGTATTTCAAATCTTTGACTTGATTCTTGGGATCCTCTTGTCTGCTGTTGGCTCTCTGTATATTATTCTTTATTTCAGTCAGTGTATGCTTAATTTCTAGTTGGTCTTTTTTCATATCCTCCAGGGTCTCACTAAATTTATCGGTGGTTTCCAGAAAATTCTTGAAAAACCTTATAACCGTGGTTTTGAACTCTATATCCAGTCATTTGCTTTCCTCCATTTCTGTCATTTGTGACCTGTTTCTTTGTCTCCGCATTTTTTATGCTTCCCTGTGTTGGTAGAGTAGCTTTGTGTGCTAGGTGTCCTATAGGGCCCAGTGGCTCAGCCTCCCCAATTACCTGAGGTGGACACTCTTGGTGCACCCCTTTGTGGGCTTTGTGCACGGTCTTGTTGTAGTCTTGTTGTAGTTAAGCCTTGATTGTTGTAGTTATCGCTGGGAGGAATTGACTTCCAGGCCAATTGGCTGTGAGAATCAGCTGTGTCTGCAGTGAGAGAACTTCTGGGCTGAAGACACCCTTCTGGGGCAAGACTTGCTTCAGTGGGCTTTGGTGCTCACTGAGTCTGCCCCCTGAGTGTGTCCCTAATGGATCTGAGGAGTTGTAATCTGGATGGTCCCACTCTGACCACTGGGTACACTGGCTCTTGGATTTAAGGAGCTGCTTATTTAGCCTCTGCCTGGGGCTACCCAGCAGGAGCTACAAAGAGATCTGCAGATTCCCCTTCCTTTTTTGGGGTTTGGAGGTGCCCAGATGAGGCCCAGCTGTGGCACAATGCAAGCTGCTGTGGGGCCTTGGGCCTTCTCTTGGAAGTTCTGGGTCTGTCTGGCCCAGCTGTAATTTGTTAGGTAATTTTCAGGTTGCAAAGGGCCAGGTCTTTCATATGCAAAAGTCTCTGCCGCAGCCTGGGTGGGGCGGGGTCTCAGCGGATCAACAGGGCAGAGCAAGCCACTATGGCTGATCCTCAGCCCTGCCCTAAGGGGCCCCGTGTCTCAGTGCCCTGGTAATTGCTGCAAGCACCTCTGAGGGAAAGTCACCCTCAAGTTCGGAGTTCTGCCTGCTGCCAGACAGTCCAGTTTCTCCCCGTATGAGTCCTGGGTCCCCAGAGACTTCCCGGAACTGGAGTACAGAGCAGTCAGGAGCTTGTGACTCCCTCCTGATTCAAAAAGACAGCCGCGTCCTCAGGTGCCAGCCCCTTTCTGTGCGCGCGCACTTCAGCCTCCGTACCTCTGCATTTTACTTCCGCAGCTCCTCTGGGTCTCAGTGTGCTTTTCTCTTTCCTCCTAGTTGTAGAATTTCCACTCAGCCAGCCTTCCTGTAGTTCTGGATGATGTCCGTTTTGTTTTTTCGTTGTATTTTTGAAGTTGTTGTGGGAGGCAGCAATTTCCGCTGTTTACCTATGCAGCCATCTTGGTTTCTCTGCATGTCTGTCTTCTTTTTACGAATCAGCACATTAGATGATAAAGGACGTGTTGAATTATAATCCTGAGTTCCATGAGTATCATTCAGTATTTTCAGTTGCAAAGTACAAGAAGTAATTCAGTTTATCAAGTAGTTTACAAAAGAAAGGAAGGTTTGAGAACTAGACTCGAGGCAGAGGCATAACCTACGCAAGGCTAGGTGGGAAGACATATCCATGATAACACAAGGACACTGGGCAGGACGCGCTAACACAGGGCTCTCAGTGCTACTGTGCCTGCACCTGAGGTTTTGATTCTTTCCCTTGTGGTCCATGTCTTGATAAATATATAGTTGTCAACATGTATTTGCTTTCTTTTTAACTAGGAGGTGGGGAAAGAGTTCTTTCCACTTCTAAGCTTGGGTCTCAGGTATTCTGCCTCCTACATAGACTTACATGATGGAATATTCTCCCCAGTTAGCTACCCAACACTGCACAGACAGTAGTCATTGCTGAAAACAGTACATTGTCCTGATCCGGCCCCTGCTACCTCTCTGTCCTCAACTCCTGCTCACTCCACTGGAGGAACCATGCAAAATATCAAGTATGTTTCTGCCTCAGGGCCTTTGCACATGCTCTTTACATATCTGGAATGCTCTTTCCCAATATCTGCATAACTGTCTCTCTCACCTTACTTAGGTTTTTTGCACAAACACTACCTTCTTATAAGGCCTTCCAATAGCCATCCTATCTAAAATTGTAACTCCTCCTGCACACCTTTTATCCCCCTTCCTGATATATTTTTTTCTTAAGTCTTAATGTTAGCTCATATGCCATATGTATCTCTTCTCTTCTACCTCTAGTTTGTACACTCAATGGGGCAAGGATTTTCATCTGTTCTGTTCAGTATTGTATCCCCAGCATTTAGAACAGTGCCTGGAAACTAGTAAGTGTCCAATAAATATGTCTTTCATAAATGAATGTAGAGCCAGTATCTACAGGATCCCTTGGAAATCCCTTTGAAACACATTTATTATACTGTTGACAATGCTCCTTCTTAGAGTTTAATCCGCCTACCAATATATCTGCCCAGAATATGTTTTTCACATTTTAAATTGTTATACAAGACAAAATGAAAAATTTTGATAGGTTAAAAAATTGCTTAATTTATTGCTCTCTGCCCTTTAACCAGAGTTAACTGTCTGCCTAGAAGGAAATTAGATGAGTCAGACAAGAATCATTTATTAGAAACCTGTGCCTTATGCTTTGTTCTCTTCTCAACATTCCTAAATTAACATTTTGCTGATTTATTGCACTACTTTTCAAGGTATTGCTGCAAGCTTAATACTTTTCAAGGTCATCTCTTTCATACTTCATGCAAAAAGACACGACGTTGGCCATTTTCCAGTTTTCAGGAATGTCTCAGTCCTCCGGAGCTGCCGCGAGCAAAGCAGCGCCATGGCGACCCTAACTAATTCATGATGTATCCCAGAAGGCCACACATCAGGCCCCATGGCTTTGAATACATTGATAGTGTTCAAATGCTCATCAGTGAGTCAAAAATGTTTGCTGAGCCTCTGCCGAGTACAAAGCTTGTACTGGTTCTTCCCTTTCTGTGGTTTGATGTCCTGTCTTCTCATTAGCTGATGTGACAAGGATGGAGGAGTTAATCAAGCCCTGACATTTGCACAGCTTGGCCAAACAGGAGGCAGAAGGGAGAGAATCCAGACGGCTTTAACAAGCCCTTCATGACATTTTGCATTTGTCTCCCTGGCAGGGGTCCAATTTCAGTGGCTCTGTTTCAGATGATAGTGTATTTCCCTGTTCGTATAACTAGTAAAGATGATCTCCCTATTCATTCATTCATTCATTCATTCATTCATTCATTCATTCATTCATGGAACACATATTTATTAAGCCCCTATTCTGCACCAGGTATGGTGGTTATAACAGTGACCAAAACCAAAACAAAGTTCCAGATCTCAGGAATCCTATGACTAATTGAACACCTATTTTTACAATTCTTGTTTTAGTGACTACAAATACATACAGAAGAGAGTGCTGATGGCTGATGCTTTTACCACACCCCTAACCAAAAAGCCTTGGGCCAAAAATGAACAAAAGAAAGAAAGGGCGGCTGAGCCCAATCCTCACTCTTATTCCCAGCAAGTGTTACCCAGACAAACTGAGAAGAGATGAGTGTCATTCCACCTGCCCTCTCACTCCAGGCCTCTGTCACACCATAGCACTGCCTCCCTGTTACCTGTCTCCCCCACCCCCACCCCCACAATGATGACACCTGCTGCTCTGGCCATGAACTCTTGGTAGGGATCTGTGCAGAGGGCAGGACTCAAGTATCGCAATGATTAGAGCCCTTGGAGCAGCATCTGCTCATAAAATTCAAACCCTTCAATGCAAAACCAAATATTTGCCATCATTTCTGTCCCCACTCCTGCCTACTTGTTTGGTGCAGACCGTGGGTTTCCAGAGCTGTGTAGCTTGCTTGTTTTTCATCTAACATTTGCCCCTAAGAAGCCCCCTGCCCGTGAGCCTCAGGAATCCATCTCTCCAAAGTGGAGGAGGCGATGCTAAATAAATAAGTGAACTGGTATTTAGTGAGCGTTGAGCACACAGAACGTGAGGCAAAGTGTTCCCAGCATAGGTAGTGAGCAAAAAGGGGTAAAGATGAGAATGAATGACGCACAGTCACGTGTTAGATTTTGATTCAGTGCAATATGCATTCTCTTTGAACACGTGGCTTTCACACACTCCTGCTTTTCTTCCCACCTCCCTGGCTGCTTCCTCGGGGTGTGTCTGGGGGTTGCACTTCCTCCATGTGACCTCTACTTGTCGAACTCCATGGTTCAGTCTTGGGCCACTTGCTCTTCTCCATCTATCTATACTTTCTTCCTTAGTCAATTCCACCACATCCTAGTCTTTAATTACTACATAAAATTTTAATTTAATTATATATAGATTACTTTATAGAGAGAGGCAAAGGAGGAAGGGAGAGAGTAAGGAAATCAATTTAATCTATGTATATATAACTTTAACTACTATATGTAGAGAGTGTATATATTGCACAGTGACTCACAAATGCATAGTTTCGGCCCAGCTCTCTCCTCTGTACCCCAGATCCATATGTCCAATGTCTTCTTAACATTGTCACCTGGATGTTCAAAAGGCATCACAAACGAAACCTTAAAACGGAACTCATGTTCTCCCTCTCAAAATCTGATCTTTCCTTGCTCTGGATGTCTGTGAATGGTGCTTCCAACTCACTCAGGTATGCAAGCTGCAAACCCAGGGCGTGGACATTTCCATCTCTTTTATTGCCCACATCCAATCCATCAACAAGTTTTTATGTTTGCCTCCTGCATATTATTCATACTTTCGTCATACTCTCATCACTTTAATCCACACAGAGATCATAAGTTTTCTGGATTTGACTCCTGCTGGTCTACCCTTATCCACTTTGGTCTGCTACCTCCACTTTCCACAGAGCAGCCAAAGAGATACTTCAAAATGCAAAGGTCTCCAACGGCATGTCTGCTGGTCTTAGGGTAAATCTGGCCCTGCCTACCTGTATCAGCCCTCATTTGATCTATATCCCCCTCATTCTCTCCATCCAGCCACCCAGCCTTCTTTCAAGCTCTCATGGCCCCAATTACAAGGCCCTTGTCCTTCAATCTGGAAGTCTTTGCCATATCTTCTTGGAGTTTACTCTAATTCATGTTTTAGATTTTGACTGTCTCTTCCCCAACATCACAAAACTATCTGTTAAATGATACTGGGTTTAGAAGGGGGAATTCATAAGTAAGACTTACTTTTTCCCTGCCTGGGTTTAGGGCCAGTTAAGAGATAGGATATGGCAGAAACAATCAGATGGAGATCAAAATATCAGTGTTATGACCAAGAGAGTTATTGAACAATGAGGCTTAGGTGGGCAATAACATTCATATCCCCAGTACGGAGCCCCAAATCAAGCAGCCTCATGTACCTATGCTGCGCTGGGAAACTCCACACCCGTGCCCATGGGACAAGCCCCTCAGAGAATTCACATCCTAGAGGAAGAATAGAATATGTGTTCAAGAGAAAGAGGAGAAAGGGATCCAGGCTATGCCCTACCCCCCCCCCCCCCCCCTTAAGAGCCTTCCCAGACTCACCAGACAGGTAACCCACTCCATCTCCATGGGCAGAATAAGGAGTGTGGCAAGAGGCCAAGTGTTTGGGGAAAATTCTTCCTCATAGAAACCAGAGGAGTGGGTAAGAAGCAATATGCCTCTAACAAGTCAATAAGTTCTTGGATATAAGGCTGAATGAATGAGTGAATAAACTAGACATCTACAAAGTGTCAGGCACAGAGCTATGCATTAGGGAAATAAATAAAAAAGAATATCCAACATGTATCAATACTACATGCCTAGCTCTCTGTCAAGTGCTTTGTCAGTATTCATTTATTTAATATAGTAAATGCATTAATATTATATATTTATATTAATATTTTAATTATACTTATTAACATAATTTATTTCATTTTAATATGATTTAATAAATTATATTCATTATTATATAATAGACTTATTGTAATGTATTTTATAATTAGATAATATATAATATTAAATATAAAAATAATGTACTATCTTTTTTTTCCTTTTTAATCCTCACCCGAGGATTTTTTTTTTCCATTGATTTTTTAGAGCTAGTGGATGAGAGGTAAAGATAGAGAGAAATATTGATGTGAGAGAAACTCATTGATTGGTTGCCTCCTGCATGCACCCTGGCCCAGGCTTGGGAGGAGCCTGCAACCAAGGTACGTGCCCTTGATAGGAATCAAACCCAGGACCCTTTGGTCCACAGGCTGGTGCTCTATCCTCTGAGCCAAACCGGCCAGGGCAATGTACTATCTATTAATATTTGTAATGTATAGATAAGTATATTTAATTTCCACAGCAACTCCCTTATTCCCCCTCCCCCCTCATCTTTCTGCCCCATGGGAAGAGGCCTGACTGATGGGAGCTGTGACACTGGTCAGGCTCCGCTCTTCTGTACATCAGTCGCCCCCTCTGAATGGGCTGAGATTGATCTGATTGCCCAGGGCGCCAGGATGCTAGTCCTTACATAGTTTAAATAGCACCCTGAGTTAATACAGCTGCAATAAGGTGATTGTTATTTTGTCATCATTTATTTATTTTTTTAAAAATATATTTTATTGATTTTTTACAGAGAGGAAGGGAGAGGAACAGAGAGTTAGAAACATGGATGAGAGAGAAACATCGATCAACTGCCTCCTGCACACCCACTACTGGGGATGTGCCCGCAACCAAGGTACATGCCCTTGACCGGAATCGAACCTGGGACCCTTCAGTCCACAGGCTGATGCTCTATCCACTGACCAAACCGGTTAGGGCTATTTTGTCATTTAAAATCACAGCATGTTAGAGTTCAGAGTTGGTAGTTCCTTTAAAAATACAAGAATGAACTTATATAAAATACCTAGAATAGTCAAATTCATGGAGACAGAAAGTAAAATACTGGTTGTCAGGGACTAGGGTTAGGGGGAATAGGAATTTAGTGTTTAATGAATTTAGAGTTTTAGTTCGGAATAATGAAAAAGTTCTGTAGGTGGATGGTGGTAGTGGTTGTACAACACAGATGTGCTTAATTTAATGCTACTAAACTGTACGTTTAAGGATGGTTAAAATGATGAATTTTATGTTATTTATATTTTACCACAAAAAGTCACTATAAAAATAGGCAAGAAAAAATGAGAAGAAAAGGATTTTCTATCCTTTTATTATCACATCCAATATAATAAAAGCCTAGGTGGCACCACGCCCTCATGCAACGCCCTCGTGCGACGTAGTCACAAGATGGCTGCCACACGATGGCCGCCACACGATGGCCGCATGCACAGTGGAGGTGGGGCATGGCGGCCACTCCACACAGTGAGGCCTGGGGGTCCCATGGCTCTGCAGGGCGTGGAGGAGACTGGTCCCGGCGCCTCCACCGCCTTGTGCGGAGGAGGCGGGTCACAGCAAGGGAGGGCAGTTGGGGGCCATCAGGCTGGCAGGGGAGCAGTTAGGCATCAATCAGGCCGGCAGGGAGTGGTTAGGGGGCGATCAGGCTGGCAGGGGAGCAGTTAGGCATCAATCAGAACGGCAGGGAGTGGTTAGGGGGCGATCAGGCTGGCAGGGGAGCAGTTAGGCATCAATCAGAACGGCAGGGAGTGGTTAGGGGGCGATCAGGCTGGCAGGCAGAAGCGGTTAGGGGCAATCAGGCAGGCAGGCAGGTGAGTGGTTAGGAGCCAGCGGTTCCGGATTGTCAGAGGGATATCTGACTGCCAACAGTTGGACATCCCCCAAGGGGTCCCAGATTGGAGAGGGTGCAGGCCAGGTTGAGGGAGACCCCCCTGCACGAATTTCGTGCACCGGGCCTCTAGTAGATAATAAAAAGATAGAAAAAAATGATAGGTGTTCAGAAAAACAATAAAAACAAATGATTAGGGATATTCATTTTTTTAAACAGACTAAAGAAATAAATTGTCTACGGGGATATTGTTGGTATACTAATACCACATTTGTAATTTTTAACTTCTCATGGAGAGGAAATATGTAATCTCCAAGAGAACAAGATGAAATTTAAAAATTTGGGTTGATTACCAGAAACACTCCCTCTCTGAGAGATAGATATTAAATTATGAAATGGTCTCCTCAGAGAAATTGTGAAAGTCATCATCCAAAATATTAAAAATTAAATCAGCTAAAACATTAGACTGGCCTAATGTAGGAAGCGATCCTATTCTGGTTTGGGGGAGACAGACTGGGAGACTTGCTGGGGCTTTTCTATTATTTATTTTAAAGATCCTGCCAAGAAGCAAAACCCATACACTCAGTTTCAGGAATAAGCTCTGAAATTACTGCTCAGAATTTGTGAAGAAACAAAGTTTTATTAGAGGTTGGAGGTCTGGTTTAGGTTCTATTCTGAGTGTACTAATCTGGAGACCCAGAATGCCCAGATCATGCACTGTCCAGCATCCCTTACGCTCCGTGGGCTCAACCACATGAAAAGAAAATACCAAATGCAAAGCAAAGTTCCACTTCATTCATAGCTGATGAAGCACTTCATGTTCCCACAGAGAGGGGGGGAGGGGGGATCTCTAGCTGGATTGGACAATGTGGCTTCTGCTTAAGATCTAGGCCAGATCCTATTTCTTTACCCCAACTAAGAGGGGCCTGAGTCAGTAAAAGCCACATAGAATGAAAGAAAGGAAGGTGTTGAGTCTGCCGCAGGTGTGGTAAACCCACCACCAAAAGAATGCTGTTTGGCCAGGCTGGTGTGGCTCAGTTGGTTGAGCATCATCCCATGCACCAAGAGGTTGCTGGGTTGATTCCCGGTCAGAGCACATGCTCAGGTTTTGGGCTCAATACCCAGTAGGGGGCAGGCAGGAGACAGCTGATCAATGTTTTTCTTTCTCATCGATGTTTCTATCTCTCTCTCCCTCTCCCTTCTCTCTCTCTCTAAAAGCAAACTTTAACGTTGACCTTGCCTATTGACAAAACTGTCCCAACAACTAATCTGGGCTCTGAACATCAAAACTAATGCCTTCTCTCTCGAGGCATGCAGGCAGGCAACAGAGATGGGCAAAGACTTACAGGTGCCAGGAGAAGGGGGACATATCCTCCTCCCCATATTCTCAAACAAAGAAATAATGTATGAGGACTGATTAAATCTCAGAAAAACAAAATTATTTCATATGTAACCATGTGTTCACCTCCTTTAGAAGTGAGAAGGCCAGTGGAAACCTGCAATGAAAAGCCTTTACAGGTTTGGAGGATTGATGTCAAGGAATGCTGTGCTTGTTACAAAAGGAGTCCTGTCTACAGTTAGGTTAGGAAGACAAATGTTTTGGTTGGAAAGGAAATACTTTAAAAGATAAACTCAGACAAAATTAAAGAAAAGTAGTACTATTATGTGGAGAATACCATAACATGAAATAAAATAAAATTTAAAAAGTGAACTTAGGAAAGAGGAGAAGACTAGAAGAAACATAAAAGGAAAATGTTTAAATGTAGATCGACAACCTGAGACCTTCTCTGACAGCCCTTCAGCAAGTTATGAATGAAAGAGTACCATCTATTCATTCTCATTCATTCAATACACATTTATTGGGTGTCTGTTTTGTGCCAGACACAGGTAGGTGTTGAGACTAAAACAAGGGTGGGACAGATACTGTCCCCTCAAGGTGGGGATGGCATATATTAACCAAAGAATGGCACACATATCTAATTATAAACTGTGAAAAGTGCTGTGATACTAGAGGAGAGGGGTAGCCCTGTCTGGTGTGGCTCAGTGGTTGAGCATCAATCTATGAACCAAGAGGTAATGGTTCTATTCCCAGTCAGGGCATATGCCCTGGTTGTGGGCTTGATCCCCAGTAGGGGATGCACAGGAGGCAGCTGATCAATCAGTCTCTCTCATCATTGATATTTCTCTCTTTCCCTCTCCCTTCCTCCCTTCCTTCTAAAATCAATAAAAATATTCTTTCTTTTTTTTTAAGAGAGAGAGAAAGAGAGAGACAGAGAGAAGAGGGTGAAAAGGAACATGGAACAGAGTGAACTGATCCGGTTGGAGACAGAGCTTCCTGTATGTGGAGCATTTGCATTGTGTGTCTTAAGCGGAGTTTCTCAAAAGCAGATCCATTAATGTTAACTGGGGCTCAGTCCTACTGGGCACTCTCTGAGAGGCTTTGTGGAACACCCCTAAGAATGTTTCACCAAGGGGCATAAAGTTGGGACATTTATTCACCACTCCCACCCCCTCTTAGTTAAGGGTCACTCTAGGTGTGTTAAAAGGTCACACTTGCAAGTTGTCCCTCAGGCAGAGGGACATAGGAAGCTTGAGTGGACAGTATAAGCCAACGGTTCTCAAAGAGACAGAAGCACCTGGAGGACTTGATAAAACAGATTTCAGAACCCCACTCCAGAGTTTCTAATTCAGGGGTGGGGTTGGAGAATTCATTTCTGACAAATTCCCAGGTGGTGTTGATGCTGCTGGTTTGGGGACTACACTTGAGAACCTCTGCTCTAGACCAGCTGTGGGGCAGAGCATCAACAGTATCTGCCACCACTAATATGGGAGAGTTAATGGTCACTGAGTAGACAAAGAGTTAGAGAGAAACTAGAGCTGTTTAGGTAGAGGAATCCTCTCCAAAGACCCTGGGGCTGGAGGGAGTCTGTGTGTTTGAGGAACTGAAAGGTAGAGCCAAAGGGGAGAGAGAGAATAGAACAAGATGAGACTGGCAGCCTGGCCGGCATGGCTCAATAGTTGAGCATCGACCTAGGAACCAGGAGATCACAGTTCGATTCCCAGTCAGGGCACAGGCCCGGATTGTGGGCTCGATCCCCCGTGTGGGACATGCAGGAGGCAGCTGATCAATGATTCTCTCTCATCATTGATGTTTCTCTCTCCCTCCCTCTCCCTTTTTCTCTGAAACCAATAATACACACACACACACACATATCTGGCAAAGTGTGCAGGATCAGGTCAGTCAGGGGCTTGGGGGCATGGTCTGGATTGTGGACACACTGCATTTCATTCTTCCATTCCTTCCACAACTACTTATTGAGCACTTGCCATGTGCCAGGCACTGTGCTAGTTGCTGGAGGTTATGGCTAGAAACAGGCAGATGATGGCAAGTTGCCACAGGATCCTTCATTCATATGGACTACAGCATGAATGGTGCCCATGGAGCTGTGCATCATGATGCAATTGGAAACTCTCCACCTTCAAGGAGCTTACATTCTTTTTAAAACTGTATTAATTACAGTTGACATTTAATATTATTATATATTAGTTCCAGGTGTATTGCATAGTGGTTAGATAATCATATACTCTATATAATGTTCCCCCAGGTATTTCCAATACCCAACTGGCAGCATACATAGTTATTACAATACTAGAGGCCTGGTGCATGAAAATTCATGCACTGAGGGTGGGAGAGAGGGGTGCCCTCAGCCCGGCCTGCCCCCTCTCACAGTCCGGGAGCCCTCGGGGGATTTCCTACTGATGGCTTAAGCCTGCTCCCCTCTGCAGGAGGCAACTGGGCTGATCAGAGGAAGGAGCTGCCCCCATCACCCTGCTGCTTCTGCCACTGCCAGCCGCGGTGGCTGCCTGAGCCCCGGGCCTTGCAGCCACTGTGGCTTTGTCCAGATGGACGTCTGGAAGATGTCCACCCTAATTAACATATTACCCTTTTATTAGTATAGATTATATTCCCTGTGCTGAACTTTCTATCCCTGAGACTATTTTGTAACTACCAATCTAAAGAACAAAACAAACCAATAAACAAAACAGAAACAGATTCAGATGCAGAGAACAAACTGATAGTTGCCAAAGGGAAGGGGGGGTTGAGCTTCATGGGAGAAAAAAGCAGACGAGGAAATAGAAAATAACTGGGGGGTAGGGGCAAAGGCTACTATAAACCGTGTGGTCAGGGAAAGCTCTTCTGAGGAGATGACGTTGGGACGGAGAAAGCTAAGAGTCCTGGGAAGAGCCAGGGAGAAGGCCAAGATCAGGACAATGGCAAGTACTGAGGCAAAAGAAAGAGGAGTCCTGGGATACGGGAGACAGTCAGCAGGTCTATGAGGTAGGTTGGCCTGGATCCTGTGAAACCTTTTGAGCCTTTTTAAGGAGTTTGGATTTTATTCTAACTCTGACTGGAAAGCCACTGATGCTCCTAAGATAAAAGTAAATGTTGCGATTTGCATTTTTAAAGGATCACTCTAGCTATTGTGCAGGGAAAGAACAGAGACCACTTAGGAGGCTACTGAATAAATAATCCAAGTGAGAAGACTGTGGCTAGAACTAGGGCGGTGACAGTGGAGATGGAGAGAAGTGGATCAATTTGGGACCTATTTTGGAGACAGACTTAGCATTAAATTAGTCACTGGAGCCCTCAGCTGGTTGGAGCATTGTCTGGTACAGAAGGTGGCAGGTTTTATTCCCAGTCAGGGCACATACTCAGGTTATGGGTTCAATCTCCGGTGGGGGCACATGCAGGAGGCAACCAATCCATGTTTCTCTTTCTCTCCCTTCCTCTCTCTCTCTACGATCAATCACCATCATCATCATAATAATCTAGTGATTAGAGAGGGGTGTCAAAGAAATGTTGGGAAATTGAGGCCGAGCCCTACATTTTAGTCTGAGCAAATGAAGGAACGGTGGTGTCACGGACTGAGGTGGAAAACAGGGACACAGGAATAGCTGTTGGAGGAAAATCAGTCTCATGTTGCACATGTTAGTTTGAAATGCCTATTACACAGGGATCTCCAAGTCTGGAGCCCCAGGGTCAGGTCGGAGGTTCAGGAATCATCAGCATAGAGACCGGGTTTTGAGTAGAAGGAAATCAGCTAGAGAGAGAATATGCATAGAGAAGAAAAGAGGTCCCAGACAGGGGCCCACACCTGCCATGCTGACTTTAAAGATCAGCTGGAGGAGAAGGAGGCAGCAAGGGAGACTGAAAAAAAAGGACAGAGAAGTAAAAGAGAAACAAGCACAGGGCGGTGTCCAGACTCCAAGGGGAGCGAGCGTTTAGCAAGAGCACAGACATGGATCTAATGGTGCTGAGCACCGGAGTAAGAAGAGGAGGGAAAAGGCACCACTGTTTGCAACAGAGAGGTCATTAGTGATGCAAGACCAGTTTGGGTGGAGCGTGGAAACAGAACAATTTGGGGGTGATTTACAAAGTAATTTAGACTTGAGGAAGCAGGGATAAGGCATGCAGGTATTTTGTTTGAGTGGCTTTGTGTTGTAGGGGGCCATAGCAGTAAGTGGGTAGTAAAAGGGGTACATGTGATCAAGAGCAACCTTTTCCTTTCTTTAAATGAGAGGCATAGAGTCTGTTTATGGTGATGGCAGTGGTCTGGGAAGCAAGTCAGGAGAGAATTCGATGAAGTACAAAAAACTGCTGAGGTGGGAATAGGGGGTCCATCCTAAAGGGAGGGCAGGATCCAAAAGTGAAGAGTGTGTCTTTACATTGATGCAGGGACACTTTTTCCATTTGCTCACTAAGCTCTTAATGAATTATTTACTGAATCTAGTTCAAGGTTAGCAAAAAGATGTGTAGTGACACCTCCCAGGCACCAGATGGTGATGTTCGGCTGTGGTCAAGCCTCTATCACCTGGGCACCTTCTTAGGAGCAAGTCGATAAAAAGCACTTTTGTCCTTCCACGTGGGACTGAGTTGGCCCCTGGGGGCAATTGGAATTGTAGGTGACTTTCTGGTTTGGCTCCTTTAGTGGAACTGCAACTTCGGATTTGGGAAGAATAGAGGGTTTATGCATCTGAAGAGGACATTGTGATACAAAACACAAAGGGATCATTTCTCAGAATGGGGGTTGGGAGGCAGCAACTGTACCTGCTACCAAAAACTGGGAGGAACCAGCCAGACAATAAATAACACTGAAAATCAGGGAGGCGCCTGGTGTGCTCCTTAACAAGGAAACACTGATCTAGCCGGAGGTTCTGCTTGCTGTGTCATAGGAATCCAGGGCCTAAAAGCTGTGGGGATTGGCCTCCTGCCCTGAGTCCTTCCAGTGACTTCATACTGATGTGATGGCCACACTGTCCCCTGGCCAGCTGATCCCCAGCACTTCTGGGCCAGGCCAGCTGTGCTGTCACCGCTGGTTTTCCTTTGTGGGTCTTTGAATGGCTGTCCTAGATGCACTGAAATAATCTCTTAATCACATCCTTCCTTTTTTACATCCTGCCCCCAAGCTGACCTCCGAGGGAGACATCCATTTGGACGGCACAATAACCCAGCCAGCCCCACCCACTCGTTGACTAATATGAACAGTATTTATTTAAATATGTTTATGTGCCCCTTTGCTGTATCCTGCTGTGCTTTCCCACTTTTATAAAACTAGAGCCTTTCAATAACCCAGTCCCATCCCTACCAACTGGTGCGTATTGCTTCTGCCTTGGCCAGGGCTGCTCCCTTTCCCCACTGAACCATCGGGATGATCCTGGATAATCCCAGGAGGGATCATGGTTTTAGTTTTAAGCAACCGTTTCCCCCTTACATTTCCTATGGTCTTTATGCATGCTCAGGTCTCCTTTGCCTTGGAAAAGCATCTTTGCTCCTGCAGCACCTCCAAATTACCATCCTATTTCTTGCTTTCCTTTCCCCGATAAACTTCCCTTTTTCTTTTTTAACTCTTTGAAACCTGTCTTCAGTTGACTCTAAAATTATCCTCTGCAAGTTTTTTTCTTTTTAATGTTTTTATTTATCTATTTATTTAAAATATCTTTTTATTGCTTTCAGAGAGGAAGAGAGAGGGAGAGAGAGAAAGAAACATCAATGATGAGAGATAATCATTGATCGGCTGCCTTTTGCATGTCCCCTACTGGGGATCGAGCCCGCAACCTGGGCCCTTGATTGGAATCGAACCTAGGATCCTTCAGTCCGCAGGCTGAGGCTCTATGCACTGAGCCAAACTGGCTGGGGCTAATGTTTTTATTGATGAGAGACAGGGAGAGAGAGAGAGAGAGAGAGAGAGAGAGAGAGAGAGAGAGAGAGAGAGAGAGAGAGAGAGAGAAACACCAATGAGAAAAATATGGATCAGCTACCTCCTGCATGCCCCCTACTAGAGATCGAGCCCACAACCCTGGCATGTGCCCTGACTGGGAATTGAGCCTGTGACCTCCTTGTGTATGGGACGACGCTCAACCAACTGAGCCAACTGAGCCACACTGGCCAAGGCTACTCTACAAGTTCATATATATAAACTTTCAGAGAGGAAGGGGGAGGAAAAGAGAGTTAGAAACATCAATGATGAGATGTTGCTCCATTTATTGATGCTTTCATTGGCGGATACTTGTATGTGGCCTGACGGAGATCAAACCCGAAACCTGTGTATCAGGAGGATGCTCTAACCAACTGAGCTGTTCGGCCAGGGCTCTCTCAATCACTCTTTATTCTCCTGTGCTTCTCTGCATCATCCGACACTGCTGGCCACCTTTCCTTCTGGAAAGTGGTTTCTTTCTCTCCTTTTATTGGCTTGCCTGACACTGGACTAACCTGATTCTTTTCCCATCTCGGATCCGTTCTTCTCTGTTGCCTTAGAAGACTCTTCTTGCTTCTGCCTTTGGGGCAGCTACCCAAGGGTCAGTCGCATTTGGGGAGTTGACCCATCCATTATGGCTGGCTTCCATGTTAATGAATTCTCTGTGTGATCTGATCCTCTCACAAGACTGTCAGGCTTATTCACCTAACTAGAGACCCAGTGTATGACATTCATGCACTTGAAGGGGGCTCGCCTCAGGCTGGCCTGTGCCCTCTCGCAGCAGGTGCGAGCGATGGCTGCTGCCCCATCACTCCTGAGCGGCAATAGGTGCCCGCAGCTGCCATTCACACCTGCTGATGGCGCTGGGTGATCAGGACTGGCACCAGGTGCCGGGAGCAGGTGCAAGTGGCGGCTCCCGTGCCAGCTGTGGGTGCAAATGGAACCGGTGCCAGCAGCGGGTGCTAGCAGCGGCTCCGCCAACGGCAGCAGGTGCGAGCTCCGGGTGGGACATGGTGCAGAGAGCAAAGAATTTTCAGTAACCACCAGAGGCTTGCCCTGATGACAGCAACCGGCGCCCTGCCTTGGTCTGGTGCCCCTGCTCACCAGCTCCACCATCCCGCCACAGGCAACGCCCGCCATGTTCCGCACACGGCCCTGGTTGTCAGCGCACATCATAGCCACCGATTGCTCAGTTGTTTGATTGTTCCTCTGTTCGGTCTATTTGCATATTACCCTTTTATTATATAGGATTGCCTCTAAATGTTTCCACTGGGATATATGGCTTTCACCCCAAGTTTAATATGTATTTTTTTAAATGCCTCATCTCTCCCTAGCTCCCTGAAATCAGCTCCTCACAACTTCCATTTCTCAGTTCAGTAACTCCACTGTTCTTCTTGGTCAGCCAAATGTAAAAACTTTGGAGCACTTATGACCTTTCTTCAGACCTAGGTTTTGATTCCAGTTCTTTCATAGACCAATTGTGTGGTTTAGGGCAAGTTATATAACCAGACGACTAATCTGGCCATCAGTTAACTCACATCAAATAGGATAATAATAAAAACTCAAGGTTGTTGTGAGGAACATTTAAAGTGCCCCTGCACAGCACTTACAACATCAAAAATGCTCAAGGGCTTCTGATAATAATTCTGTTGAAATTCTCTCTGCTCCCCTCCGACCTCCCCTCCCCGCATTACTTATCTTACCCATCAAAGGCATTTTCCTTACATCTAAGTTATGAACAAATTCCAAAACAGCCTTCTGGATTTGACTCCATAACTCTTCCAATCCAGCATGCATATTTTTACTAGATTAATCTTATTTGAACATTGCTTTCATGATGTTACTACTATGCACCAACCTTTTTTTTAAAATTGATTTTAGAGCAAGAGAATGAGAGAAACACCCACATGAGAGAGAAACATCCATCAGTTGCCTGTTGCATCCACCCCAACTGGGGACCGAACCCACAACCTAGGTATGTGCCCTGACTGGATTTGAACCTGCCACTCCTTGGTGTAAGGGCCAATGCTCCAACCAACTGGGCCACATGGGCCAGGGCCAGCCAACTTTTATTTTAAAATATATTTTTGTTGATTTCAGAGAGGAAAGGAGAGGGAGAGAGAGATAAAAACATCAATGATGAGAGAGAATGATTGATCGGCTGCCTCCTGCACACCCACTACTGGGGATCGAGCCCGCAACCCGGGCATGTGTACTTGATCAGAATTGAACCTGAGACCCTTCAGTCCGCAGGCCAATGTTCTATCCAAACCAGCTAGGGCCCAACCAACTTTTTAATGGCTCCCTTTTTCTATCTCAGAATAGAAACTTCTGTCCAGCCTAGCTTGGCCTCTCTATGCTCATTCTTCCCCAGCATATCTCCTTGCTCTTCTTCCTTTCTTCTCCCTGGTTGGTGAGCAGGCCAAGCTCACTTCAGCCTCATGCGTTTCCATACTACTCTTTATAGATCTAACTCTGCCTACTCCTTCAGATCCGTTTCGATTTATCTTCTTTGTAAAACGTTCCATGACTTTATTGGTGACCTCCTTCAGAGGCTAGGTTTATCACAGTCCTCAAAGTGGGTCTGTACTTCACAATTTAGCCTTAGAGTAATAGAGTTTTTCTTCCTTGTGATTTTTAAAAATCCTCACTTGAGGACATGCTTATTGATTTGAGAGAGAGAGGAAGGGAGAGAGAGAGAGAAACACCAATCCGTTGCCTTCTGCATGCACCCCTTCTGCATTGATTGTCATCTCGAACCTGCAACCTGGGTATGTGTCCTGACCTGGAATCGAACCCACTATTTTTGGTGTGTGGGACAATGCTCCAACCAACTGAGCCACACCGCCCAGGGCTGGAGCATTTTATTATGTGCTTATTGGCCACTTATATATCATCTTTGGGGAACTGTTTATTCATACCATTTGTCCATTTTTAATTTAGGTTTGTAGTCTTCTTACTGTATACTTGTAATAGCTCTTTATATATTCTAGATATGCATTCCTTAAAAGATATATGATTTTCACCCTGACCAGGTGGCTCAGTTGGAGTGTCATCCCCAAAAGGTTGGGGGTTCTATTCCCGGCCAGGGCACAAACCTAGCTTTTGGGTTTTATCTCTGGTCAGCATATACAGGAGGCAACCTATCGATGTTTCTCTCCCTTCCTCTCTCTAAAATAAACAAACAAACAAAAACAAAACAAAACATATGCTCAGGTGAGGATTAAATAAAAGATGTATGATTTTCAGAAATGTTCCCTTTCTGCAGTTTTTTCACATTTTTGATGTTGTCCTTTGAAACATTGGCATTTTAAATTTCGATAAAACCGATTCTGTTTTCTTTTGTTGCTTTTGCTTTTATGTCTTACCTAGGAAGCCATTGCCTCATCCAAGGCCACAATGGTTTATTCCCATGTGTTCCTCTAAGAATTTTATAGTTTAGATCTTACCTTGAGGTCTATTATTTATTTCAAGTTAGTTTCTGTTTAAGGTGTAAGATAGGGGTCTAATTTCATTCTTTTTGTTTGTGGATATCCTTCCTGATGTTTTAAATATAAGCCTCCTGCATTACATAGATGTTCCTTAAGAGTCTGTTTGTGGCACGTCTGTCCCGGTGCCCTGCCTGCACTGTGCTAAGCACACAGTTAGCTGCCTTGTTTGTGTGAGCATACGTGTGAACATTTCATATTTTAGTCAGGGGCAGAACTTTTCACAAGATGACATGATGTTCAAACTTGTATCAAAGAAAAATAATTTTTTAAAAAATGTAATTTTATTGATTTCAGAGAGGAAGGGAGAGAGAGAGAAACATCAATGATGAGAGAAAATCATTGATAGGCTGCCTACTGCACGCCCCCTACTGGGGATGGAGCCTGAAACCCGGGCATGTGCCCTTGACTGGGAATTGAACCGTGACCTCCTGGTTCATAGGTCGACGCTCAACCACTGGGCCACACTGGCTAGGCAAAGAGAAATAATTTTTAAGTATCCCTCAGCATTGTTTCCTACAAAACACTTTCTATAATCTAGAGCAGTAAATGCAAACAGAGTATTTCTTTCCCCTTGAAGTAGAGATTTCATTGTATCCCAGAGCCCTCCTTTAGGTCCATATAGAAACAGCTCCACTCCTTGCAAATCTCCCTAGTTTCTCAGTTTGCCGGCCCTTTCCTTGCTGTTTAAAGTGACTGCCTACTTCTATCAAAACAATGTTGGCCCCTACAACCTTCCCTCCCATTCTGAGTTCACAACGCACGCCCCTTGATTTCTACCTCTTTAGTAGCTGTACCAGTTTGTTCCAATTTTGGCAATCCCGAGACAGAGAGAGAATTCTGCTCACCTGGTATTTCACAGGATTAATTTATTACAATTCATCTTGCTGGCCTCATATGGCCTTTTTAAGAGCATTCTTAACCACCCTTACACATTCACACTCACACAGATCTCTTCTTTTTCTTATATCCCCCAACCTCTCTTTTTTTTCAAACCCCGTGGTTATATTTTTTTTATTAACCTTTTAGAAATAGAAAACACAGTTTAGGCTCAGAGAAAAAGCTGAAGTCAACCTGCAGATCACCAAGCCAGAGGGCTGCATTTGACGGCAGATCTGTGAGGTATCATTTAGTCTAAATCTAAGTCCAGTGCTTGGCACCTTATTTGGATATTGCTGCTTTCAATGCTTGAGCTGTTCTTCCAAACACTGGCGTTCTCGGCTACTTTTCAGTATGATGTAAGTACCACAAGTATTGCAGGCTTAGAGTTTCTAGTGGGGGATTTCAGATAAGATTCCACATCTGAATACACTGAAAAACGTTAGGTGGACGTAAACATTTAAGAAATGCACTTGAAGGTCTCACTTAATAAACTAGTGGGGGTGGGGGGAAAACATTTGAAATTCAAGCCTGACTCTTCTTTAATCTTCAAAGCTAGCAACAACTTGAAATATTCCAAAAGAAGGCCCCGAGGGACCAGCTGCACCCATCCTCATCTAATTATTCTCCCAATGGCACTTAAAGGAGGGTCTTTGCCTTCCTGTGCTTATACTGCTCAAACATAAACGGCTGGTTTTCTAAAGCCAGTCAAGTCTCTTCTAACGCTATAATTAAAAGCTATTTCAAATGCTAAGAAATGGGGCTGTTACTCACAATATTAAAACCCACCCCCCTCTGTCACTAAATGCAGGGAGCACTCATACAAGTGGGCACTGTGGGAAGTTGAGAAAGTTAAGTCACACAAAAGTGGGAAGAGAAGTAGACTGTGGAAGCTGGGCATTAAAAAGGTTTCTGAGACATGACAGTTGGCTTTGACAAATTTGTCTAAGTATATTCAGAAAGGACATAGATTTGTTTTTTTTAGTTCTATAAAGGCATGTTTGAGAAGGTACAATTCTTGGTCTCATTCCAGCTTCCACTATAAATCTCTGTCCCTTTACCTCTGGCCATTATTTTTTTTTTAATTTTGTGCCATCCATAATGTATTCTCTCTCATCGTTTATGCATCCTTATACAGTGCCAAAAATCTTTTGGGGAGAAGGTGTGGAAATAAACAGGTAAAAGTGAAAAGCCAGGATTTTCTCAATAATGAGAGTTCTCCATGGGGGAAACCTCCTGTTTCCTTGACATTGCTGTTGTGTTGATTTGGTACCAGCATGTTTCCCATTTCCCTTGTGCCAAGCTATTTGTAAATTTGTAGGCAATGCAAGTAATTTGAAGTCCCTGCTCTTAAAGAACTTGTTTTATTTGTGGATATTAAAGAACACACGAAGAATCCCGACAACCCTGCTCTAGCATTGTGCCCATAATGACATGCACAGAGAAGCTGAGAGGCTGAATTCAATTTGAGCTGGTGATAGAGGGTTCTGAATGCAAAGCTTTGGCGTTTTTAGAAAATGAAGAATAAAAAACACTCCAAATCTCCCATGATCTCAACACCCAGACAGCTTCTGTATTTTCTGGTGTTTCCTTCCAGATTTTTTCTCTGAATATTTAAGAATAGATAAGCTTGTGATTTTACAGCTGCAGGTACAGTTTTGTACCCCGACAAGCAATTCACTATTAAAAGCATTTTCCTATATATTTTCAACACCGTAATTTACATAAACGTTCTCTCCTCTCTGGTTCCAAGTCAAGTACTTGAAACCTCCGTGGGTAGAGATAATTGGAGAGTGGAGAAACTAGACTCGAGGCATCAGTTTCTCCATGATGACTAGCTGAAACTACTGCAGTGGTTTTCCCTGTCTTTTTGTGCCAAACCTCTGGCATCTGACTAAATTTCCGCTGCTTTCCTTTCACCCCTTTCTTGAGGCCTCTACTGGTTTCCCAATTGTGTCGATGAACAGGAGGCTTATTGACCTGGTGGGTTCCTCTTCCACGTGTTTGACACAGCGCAAGACGACTCTGAGACCTTTAAGACTGGGGTCTTTTCTGGGACCTGGGGTACCCTATCTGAGTCGTCCTGACTTAGTTTTTTGAGCCATGCATTAGCCGGGAGGCAGTTTCCCCGGCTGTTTCTGCACAGAGCGCACTCCCCGGAGTGCAACAGTAACTGGGGGAAGCGGAAAGCCAAGTGGGAAGCAGGAGGACCGCTCTCCATCGCTCATCAGCCTCAGCAGGTGAGGTCCCTCAGCTCCTCCCAGTGCTGGCTGGCGCCGGGCCAGAGCTATTAGAATTCCTTCTAGGTGTGGCTGAGGATGGGGTAGAGGAGGTGCGTCCATCCTAACGCCCTAGTAGACTGTTAGATTTGCGTTGCATAGAAAAATACAGAGACGTAGGAAGAGCTGGAGAACGTTTCTGAAGCCACGGCACTGATTCCCCCCTCCGCCCCCCCGAAACTGAGCATCGCAGGGCGTATTTGGCTGGCTCCGGATGAGCTTCCGAATGGGTTAAGGGCGCGTGCAAACTCCTGGGAGTCCAGTAGGAGCTGCTGGTCGCGCCGGACATTGCCTCTGGGTTTTGTCATTCTTTCGTGGGATGTTCATGGAGTTGCCTTGGGCATTTACTTTTTAAAGTTTTCTCGTCCCAAACCCTCCTCTCCGGCTGCCCGAGTGCGGCACGTCTCACCGCCCCGAGACTTTTGGACGCGCTCCAGGCGTGGGGAGGGGGCGGGAGGGACTTGGCTCCCCGAACACGACCTTGTCCTGGGAACCGGCTGGGGCCAAGCCCTCTCCACCGGCCGGGAGCGCAGGCGCCCACCGCCCCGGGTCCCGCGAAGCGCGAGAGGCGAGCCGGAAGGGAGCGCCCCGCCGCCCACCGCGCTCCCGGCTCTCCCAGCTCTCCCCCCGCTCCCCCTCCTCAGTCCCGCCGAGAGCCCGGATGTTGGAATCTCTCCCTGCGCCGGGTCCTTCATTTCCATAAAAGGGCAGCGGCTCCGCGGGGCCGAGATTGCAGCCGCCGCGGGCGCCCCCCGCCCCCGCGTCCAGCTCCCGCCCCCGCGCGCCGCCCCGCCCCGCCCCGCCCCCAGCCGAGCCGCGCGCCCCCCGCCCGGAGCGCGCCCGGGGACGCGGGGGAGGGGGCAGCCGGCCCGCTCCGGGCGCTCGGCGGGGCGGAGGCGGAGGGAGCGGGCGCGCCCAGCCCAGCCGGACTCGGGCCGAGGGGCGGGGAGAGAGGGTGGAGCGCGGGGAGGGAGGCCAGGGACCGCGACGACGGGACTCCATTAGTCGCTCCCGCCGGGAGGCTGCGCTTGGCCGGCTGAGGGGGGACCCGACGCGCTGCCCGCGAGCCATCGCCCCCGCGCCTGGTGCCGCGCGAGCCGCAGGTCTGCCGCGCGAGGGGCGCGCGTGCGGGGCCGGGACCCGGGACCCGGGGGGGAGAGCGCGGGCGGCAGGAGGGGGAGGAATGTGGAGCCCGCGGGCGGCGTCGGCGGGGCGGGTGCGGCCGGCAGGTGAAGCCGCCGCGGTCCGCTAGGCGGGGGCCGTGCGGGGCGGGCGGCGTCGTGGCCGCCGAGGCCGGCGCGGGCGGGAGCGCGGGGCGGCCGCCGGGAAAGGGCGCGGGGCGCAGATCGCCGACCGCCGCCGGGCCCGCCGCCGCTCTCCCGAGTTGGTGCGCAAACCCCGGGGTCCGACGCCTCCTCCCGGCCCGCGGCCGTCGGCGCGCGTTCGGTGGGTTTTGCCTTCCTTGGGAGGAGTGACGCTTACGAGAGCCATTTCCTCCGTGCGCGCAGGAAGGAGCCATGGCTCTGGACGGGATAAGGATGCCAGATGGCTGCTATGCGGACGGGACGTGGGAACTGAGCGTCCATGTGACGGACCTGAACCGCGATGTCACCCTGAGAGTGACCGGGGAGGTGCACATCGGCGGGGTGATGCTCAAGTTGGTGGAAAAACTCGGTGAGTAGCATCCCGGCCGCGTCCGAGTCTCGACCACCCGGACTCGGGGCGCGTTGGGGGCGGGGGAGACTCTCGACTGGGGGAGGGGTGGGTTTGAGACCTGTTGGTTGGTGTCCCACACATAATTCTTTAAAAAAAAAAATGTAAGATCTTTCAGTGTTTCAGCAAATAGACCTTTTCCCCGTCTGCTTCTTGTTTGGTATTGCTGCTCTCTGAAATTTTCATCCTGTGGTTCCAGCCTCCCAATTAATAAATGTAATTGCGTAGTTACCCGGGAAAACTTAGTTCTTTACATGTGGCGAGTTCACATTAACAGAAGGGAGAAAAGTGCGCAAGTGGGTGTTGAGGAGGGGATATTACAGGGCGTGTGGTTGTCAGTTATCTGCAGTTTACCTGCGTGTTGGTGACGTTGGGTAGCGAGCATGATGCAAAGTCTATTTAAGAATCAAACGTGCGGGAAAGTGCGTAACTTCTGGCGCCAGCCTGAAGGTTCTGTGGCCGCCCTGCGTGTTGGAGTATATTAAAATAATGTCCCAGTCATCCACTCGCACCCCGGGGTGGGGCGGTGTGTGACTATCTGTAGTCCATGCTTCCAGGGAGCTATTTCGAGCGTTCAGTTTTACATTAATTACAAGCGAGTGAAAGAATTTTGTGTTAAAACATAGGCATTGAGCTAATTCCAGATTGACAGCATTTGCTTGGGTACAAATAAATATACTGTATATTGAGTTGATTTAAGACGGACTCATTTTTAAAACGATAGGGTGTCCCAACAATATGAAGTGAAGGAAATTTCACAGTACACATTTTGTGTGGTGGACGAAACCATTTTCAGCTGGAAGAAGCTACTGAGACGATTCAATACATAATTTTATCACAAGAGCAATGCTGGGAGGACTGCCTTCCTGAGCTTTAAAGTGCCTTTTTATGTGGTGCCGCTCCGATAAGGGGACGTGTGCAGCACAGTCTTTGTAGGCTGTTGGACTTTTTTTTTTTAAACAGCATTCCTTCAAGCCACTCTGGAAAAGCAGAGAGGTGGTATGTATTAGGAACTTATTGCTTACCAAGGGATCATTGTATACCTAGCACATAAACTTACTGGAATAGTGTTCGGTGCAAATTTGCAAAATGAGACAGTTCCTTCAGGTGGACTGTCTTTGTAGCCCCGCAGGAAATTTAATTATTGAAGCGCCAAAAGGAAGCTCCTGACAGGGCAGCCTCGCCTGGGGACTGCATTGCCGGGACTGCATTGCCGGGCTCCCTGAGGCAGCCCAGGAAAGAGACCCAGCTGGGGTAGCTCTTTGAAAATGAGATTTTGCTGTGTTGTTTACCTACTTACTAGTAACTGATGGTTAAGGTTTTTCTCATCTCATTTGAATAAATCAGTCACTGTCTGCAAAATACTTGTGAAACTTTTTTGTCCAGCACTAGTGTGGGGTTATTGAAGAAGAAAATATCAAATGTAATTGTTTATATTTTCTTTGTTTTCAAAGGAAACAAGCATTTACATCATAGATTGCTTTACATATGATAAATGGACCTTATTAATAACACTGGTTTCAACAAGAGATATTTTTTATTCTGAAAAAGGAGCTGTTGAAGGTGACTGAGACAACATGTAGTTCTTGAAAGCCAGCCTTTAATGAATAAGTAATGACTTCTATATTTGTATTGCACTGGTTAGAGTTGTTTATTACGGAATCACAGGCATAAATAGAAATATGGAGAATAAACTATTTTCAGAGAGAACTGATGTTAATTTTAAGTGAGTGTAATCTTAACCTTTTAATGTTCATGCATTTTTAATATTTTATTTAGTGAAAATAAAAAATTCCAACATGGTAGGAAAATGCCATGTATGTGGAAATCTTGCATGTTTCTTGAACGAAACCAGTACTGATCCTCTTAATATCTTGACTTCCAAATAGAAAGTGCTTATCTACATAATTCTGGCTTTCCTGTTTGGTATAAGCAGAGCTTTGTTATTTTTTGCTCCTGGCCTTAGGATTAGATACTTTGAATGGTAAGCTATTTTATTACCCATTGGCAAGTAAGTAGAGCAGTATTTAAACTTTATAACACAGTCTCCAGTAAAATTAGAAAAGAATGTGAAAATTCTTGCCCTGGCTGGTTTGGCTCAGTGGATAGAGCGCCTGAGGGTCCCTGGTTCGATTCCGGTCAAGGGCACATGCCTGGTTTGCAGGCTTGATCCCCAGTGTGGGGGCATGCAGGAGGCAGCCGATCAGTGATTCTCTCATCATTGATGTTTCTATCTCTCTCTCTCCCTCCCCTTCCTCTCTGAAATCAATAAAAATATAACACAAACAAAAACAATGTGAAAATTCTTCACGTTGCCTAAAACTGGGATGACCTGCCTTCTGAAGCCTGAGTTGTGTCACTTCTGTCAAAGGGCAGACTGAGTGGCTGCTTGTTAACAGTAGCTAAAGTAGATCAAAGCAGTTTGCAGAGTCTACATGATAAGAGGTGGAGATTGTGGTGGGGATGAGACGGCACAGGGTCTGTGTCTCTGGATTGCAGAGCAGGGATGGACAAATTGGCAGAACCAACTAGCGGCTGTAGCCTTGGAACTTTAGGGTACCTCGGAGCAGTAGCTACCACAGCATTCCCTACAGCTGCAAACTCCAAATGCCTGTGTGATAGCCTTGCTCCCATTAGAGTGTGCATAAATACCAACATAATACATTTTAAGGCTGTAATAGCAATTGTTTCTCTGGGATTAATGGATTTTACAGTGACTTCTCCCCTTAACATTGCATATTAAAATTTTGTGTGTATGGGCACATGTGGGATTTTCTGGGAAGAGGCTTCTTAGCTTCCTGTCAGATTCTCAAAGAGGCCTATGATTAAAAAAAAAAAAAAAAGGTTATGACACCACTGAAGGTACAGTGTTCATCCCAGAATTGGGCAGTTTAATTAAGCAAGCTAAAAATAGTAAATAATGCTTCCTTGGTATGTGTCAGCAACATCTTTATATTAAGTTAGAATTTTATCAAGAATTTTAGCACGTCAGTTAAGGTCATTAAACTATGATTCTTAGGTTTATGACTTTAATTCAAAAGATTAGAAAGGTCCCATTTAAATCTTAGTATAAAACACCTTTGTCATTCTGCACTAATCTTTTAAAAGAAAGCAAAGAGTGTACACCATGAAGTGGGCTTTAGGGAATTATATAGTGATGTGACAGAAACGTTTGCCTCTGGGACTTAGTCTGGGCTGATACTAGACAAATGCTCTCAACACTGATTTCCTTAATATGTATACTTTATTCCAAGAAGGAAAAATTATTCACACATTTTTGTTTTTTAGAAATACAAATTGAGTGCTTGAAATACAATTTTAAAAATTTATCGCATGTTTTGTTAAAAACAATTTTCAAACCTGTAGCGTTTTCATTTTAAAGTAAAGGATTAAAACGTCAGGGATAAGTATTATAAAAGTAAGATATCAGAGAATAGAACTGTAAAGTAATTATATTCAAAAATAAATTTTGTAAAGAAGAGGCTCAATTTTATGGGCTTTCCTGACCTTCCTCTGGAGATCATTGAGAAGTATTAAACCTGTTCTCCATAGAGTTAGAGCTTAGTCAGGACTGATGATTCTAAATTCCAAAGAGATACTTTGTTTCAGTGCATTTTAGTATCACTTTATAAAAATTGACTTTTTAAAACTTCTGTGTATAATTAAATTTTTACCTTTCTATAAAAATTCATATTAGTTGACGAGTAAGGAATTTTTTATAACATGAAACTCACTGAATGGAAGTCTCCAGCCAACTCTATGAGCTTGGAGGGAAGAATAGACAATTTTGTGATTTCTAAATTTCTTCTAGCTCTGATGATGAGTAGGAAGAATGTAGAAATTGGCTTGGATCAGGTTAAATGATATTCCAGAGGAGAAAATGTAAGTTGGAGGACTCAAAAGGAACTAAAAAGAAATGTACTATGGAATTGACTTACAAAAATTTAAGGAGAATATGTTTCTGAATGTAACCTTTAGAAAAAAGTTGTCCTTGCTTTAAAGTGTGTTATGTTCTTGCCGTAATAATGAAATGAGTACATTTAGGTTGCAGTTGTATGTTAGAATAGAGTTAGGTTGAGAAGTTATCACATGATCAAAAAAGGAAATTTTGGTTAAAATCCTTAAAAATCCCTGAAAGTAATTTTTTAAAAAAAATCCTCACCTGAGGACTATGGTTTTATTGATCTTTAGAGAGAGAGGAAGGGAGAAAGAAATATTGATTAGTTGCCTCACTCATGGCTCCCTGACCTGGGATGGAACCTGCAACCTGGGTATGTGCCCTGACTAGAAATCTACCCCAAGACCCTTCAGTGCACAGGCCCACACCGAACCACACTGGCGAGGCTTCTTAAAGTGATCTTGAAGTATGGTATACATTCATTCTATCTCAGAGAAGGACAAAATAACTAGATTTTCCTTTAGAAATTACAAAAATAAACTTATTTAGTTGAGCACCAAAAGATCTTGTTGGAAATATATAATAGCTATTAAAGAAAATTGAAAGAGAATTGAAAGTTTTACCTTTTATCTAGCTACTTTTTGAAATTTCAAACTTTGTTCAAGAATAGTAACAGTAAATATTATATAATCTTCATATATCACCAGTTAGCATTTTGCCATTTGATTTCTCTTTGTGTACACACACACACACACACACACACACACACACACACACACTATTTTGAACCATTTAAGTTGCAGACATCAAAACCCTTCATACATATTTAAAATATGTATCACCTAAGAACAAGGACTTTCTCTTAAATATTACAGTACAATTATGAAATCCAGGAAATTTAACATTGAATCAATACTGTTGTTTACTATGTATCTATATTCAAATTTGCAAATTGTTTTAGTGATGGCTTTTGTTTCTTCCATTCAGGATCTCTCTCATTCCACATTTAGTTTAACTAAATTGGCCTCCTAGGGTCCTTTAATAAACCTAATGGCTACCAAGTTTGGAAACACAGGAGAATATATAATAAGTGGTTTATTAAAATTACATTAAGATACATGTAATAAATAGTACCTGTTTCCAGACTTTATCATCATCCTATAGAACAGTTCTTTAGCCTTTGTCTTTCAACACATTGCTTTACCTTTTTTAAAAAATATATTTTTATTGATTTCAGAGAGAAAGGGAATTAGAAACATCCTATATAATAAAAGCCTAATATGCAAATAGACTGAACAGCGGAACAACTGGTCGCTATGATGCACATTGAACACCAGGGGGCAGATGCTCAACACAGGAGCTGCCCACAGGCCCCAGGCCAGCCAAGGTGGGTGCCAGCGCCACCCCCCCCCCCCCATCGTCCTGCTGGTCGCCCTGCAGAGGGAGGCAACCAGCGGTGGGGGGTGGGGCCAGCAAGTGAGCGGCGCCAGGCTGGCCAAGGCGGGTGCCAACGGGGCCCCCTGATCGCCCCACCAGTCGCCCCATAGATCTGCCCTGATTGCTGGCCAGGCCTAGGGACCCTACCCGTGTATGAATTTCATGCACTGGGCCTCTAGAATCATTGATCGGCTGACTTCTGCACACCTCCTACTGGGGATTGAGCCTGTAACCTGGGCATATGCACTTGACTGGAATTGAACCTGGGGCCCTTTAGTCCTCAGGCCGACACTCTATCCACTGAGTCAAAACAGCCTTTTTAAATAAGATTATCAGTGCAAATTTCACTTCAGAATATTTTTATAGGTTCTTTGTCTTTAAAGTTCAATTTTTTCTAAGCTATTAGGTAAGATAATATTTTTAGACATCATTTGGTATAGATCTCCCATATCAGCTGTCTTCAGGCTGTAGTAGATGCTAATGGATGCACAGAATAGTAAGAAACAACAGTCGAGCCCTGCCACTTATTGGTGTGATATATGGACAACGAATTCAACCACTGAGCAACACCAGCCAGGGCAGGTGTTTTTTTTGTTTTTGTTTAATTTTAGCCAGTCTGATAAGTATGCAGTGGTTCTCATGATTTTAATTCACATTTCCCTAACGATTAATGATGTTGGGGAGCTTTTCATATGCTTATATGTTATCTGTTTATCTTCTTAATGTAGTGGCTTCATATCTTTTGCCTTTTAAAAAAAACCTGTGTTTTTCTTGCCCTGACTGGTTTGGCTCAGTGATTGGAGTGTCGGCCCGTTGAACCATAGGATCGAGGGTTCGATTGCCAGTCAAGGGCATGTGCTTTGGTTGCAGGCTCGATCCCTGGCCCTGGTTAGGGTATGAATGGGAGACAACTAATGGATGCATCTCTCTTATATGGTTTTTCTCTCTCTCCTCCCCCCTCTTTTCTCCTCTCTCCACTAAAAAAAAAACAAACAAAAAAAACAACAGAAAAAATATCCTTGGGGTGAGGATTAAAAAATTGTGTTTATCTTATTGAGTTTTAAGAATTCTTTATAGCCCTAACTGGTTTGGCTCAGTGGATAAGAGTGTCGGCCTGTGGACTGAAGGGTCCCGGGTTCTATTCTGGTCAGGGGCATGTGCCTTAGTTGTGGGCACATCCCCAGTAGGGGGTATGCAGGAGGCAGCTGATCGATGTTTCTCTCTCATCGATGTTTCTAGCTCTCTATCCCTCTCCCTTCCTCTCTGTAAAAAATTAATAAAAAATATTTTTTTAAAAAAGAATTCTTTATATATTATAGATACAGGTCCTTTATCAGATCATGTGTTTTGCAATATTTTCTCCTAGTCTATGGCTTGTCTTATCATTTTCTTAACACAGTATCTTTCAAAGAGCAGAGTTTTTAATTTTAATGAAGTCCATTTAATCAGTTTATTTTCTGGCTTGAGCTTTTTAAAAAAAAATTGTCATATATAAGAAATTTGCCTATTCAAGGTCGCAAAGATTTTGTTCTGTAAGTTGTATAGCTTCTGTTTACTGTTATATATTAAAAGGAGGAATATATGAGATATAGTAGTGATTATCAGAAAGGAAATAATTGTATTATATCAATTTAAAATTTAATTGCTATTTTATTTTGGTAGAATCTGAGGTATAAAATAACTAGTGGCCCGGTGTACAAAATTCGTGCACATTAAAGGATAATTAATTAGAGGAAATATTTTAATATTGCTATTTGCCCCTTCTCTATAATAGAAGGTCAGTGATGAAAGAAAATTAGTAAAATGTATATGAAAATCTCCCTTCTGTCAGAGTCTGGGGCATGCTGCGGGACCCAAGAGTCAAGTCCCTGCTCACCCGCATGCACCTTGAAATCTCACGAGACCAGGACCCGGCTGGCCCCACCCCCGTCAAGCCCTGAAGGGCGGGGGGCGCAGCCTCAGGTCCCCCAGCCTGGCGCCGGGCAGGGAGCACAGCCTCAGGTTCCCCCGTCAAGCCCCGCCAGGTGGGGGGCGCAGCCTCAGGTCCCCTGGCCTGGTGCCAGATTGGGGGCGGGGGGAGGGCAGCCTCAGGTCTCCCGGCCCTGGCATGAGGGTGTGAGGGTGTGACGACCACTTGCATATTAGCCCTTTATTATATAGGACTAGGGGCCCGGTGCACGAAATTCGTGCACTGGGTGTGTGTGTGTGTGGGGGGGGGGGAGTGTCCCTCAGCCCAGCCTGCCCCCTCTCACATACTGGGAGCCCTCAGGCGTTGACCCCCATCACCCTCCAATCGCAGGATCGGCCCCCCGCCCAGGCCTGATGCCTCGGCCAGAGGAGTTGACCCTCATCACCCTCCGATCACCAATCACCGGATCGGCCCCTTGACCAGGCCTGAGGCCTCCGGCAGAGGTGTCAGGCCTGGGCAGGGGACCCCCAGCTCCCCGCGGTTGCAGGCTCTGCCCCTGCCCAGGCCTAACGCCTCTGGCCAAGGCATTAGGCCTGTGCAAGGGACTCCCATCTCCCCGCGATCTCCCATTCTGCCCCTGCCCAGGCCTAACGCCTCTGGCCGAGGCGTTAGGCCTGGGCAGGGGACCCCCAGCTCCCCGCGCTTGCAGGCTCCGGCCCGGTCAGCGGGGACCCGCAGCTGCAGCGGCCCCGTGATCTCCCGCTCTGCCCCTGCCCAGGCCTAACACCTCTGGCCGAAGCATTAGGCCTGGGCAGGGGACCCCCAGCTCCCCGCGCTTGCAGGCTCCGCCCCTGCCCAGGCCTAACGCCTCTGGCCTAGGCGTCCGGCCCGGGCAGCTGGGACCTGCAGCTGCAGCGGCCCTGCGATCATGGGCTCCGCTTTAGGCCCAGGCAAGGGACCCCTAGCTCCTGGGACTGCCAGCTTCCACTGTGCCCAGCTCCCATCGCTGGCTCCACCCCTACTTCCTGCTATCACTGGCCAGGGCGGCAAAGGCGCCTGATTCTCCGATCATGGCTGGGGGGCAGGGCAAAGGCGGCCCCAGGGCCGCCTTTGCCCTGCCCCCCACCTCTTAGCTCCCCCCTGGGTTTCCGATCACTGTCAGTGACAGGGGGCTTCTTCCTGCTTTCCCTTTCGCCTCCCTGCATTGTGCCTACATATGCAAATTAGCCGCGATCTTTGTTGGCAGTTAACTGCCATCTTAGTTGGCAGTTAATTTGCATATAGCCCTGATTAGCCAATGAAAAGGGTAGCTCGTACGCCAATTACCATTTTTCTCTTTTATTAGTGTAGATAGTTCAATGAAAATGATTTATCATTAATCTACTGGAAAACGTAGATATTTAGAACTTAAGTCATAAAAATGGAACAGTAGTGAAGCATCTTATATAATGAAAGCCTAATATGCTAAGTGTCTGACCGTTAGACCATTCGACTGTTTGACCAGTTGTTGTGACACACACTGACCACCAAGAGGGGCAGATGCTCTGACTGGTAGGTTAGCTTGCTGCTGGGGTCTGTCCAATTGGGACTGGGCAAGACAGGCCGGACATGCCTGGGAGCCCTCCCTAACTGGCCGGCCCTGATCGGCCCAATTGGGACTGGGCGAGATGGGCCGGACATGCCTTGGAGCCCTCCCATGGTCCCTCTCTGGCCCCAATTGTGCACTGGTGGGACCCCTTGGGGGATGTCGGAGAGCCAGTTTTGGCCTGATCCCCGCAGGCCAGGTGCACGAATAGCCTCTAGTCTTTGAACAATAGTTTCAGATATCTATACTAATAAAAGGGTAATATGCTAATTGGACTGGGAGACCTTCCAAACAAAGCCATGTGGAGGGCCGAGGCAGAGGCGGTTAGGGGCGATCAGACCAGGAGGTGAGGGCAGTTGGGGTGATCAGGCCGGAAGGGGGAGGGCAGTTGGAGGCGAGCAGGCTGGCAGGGAGAGGCAATTGGGGGCAAGCAGGATGGTGGGGGGCGGTGTCAGTTGGGGGCGATCAGGCCAGTCGGGGGAGTGGATAGTTGGGGCGAGCAGGCTGGTGGGGGGGGGCAGTTGGGGGTGAGCAGGCTGGCAGGCAGAGTGGTTAGGGGCGATCAGGCAGGCAGGCAGGTGAGTGGTTAGGAGCCAGCGGTCCTGGATTGCGAGAGGGCCTAAACTGGCGGTCACACATCCCCTGAGTTTCGTGCACCGGGCCACTAGTTAATGATATAGAAGGAAATAAGTCTGGGTTCCATTCCTGGCTGTACCACTTAATGTCAGTGGTGTTTTTGTTTGTTTGTTTTAAGACAGGGTTTTCAATATTCAGAATCTGTTTCCTTATCTGTACAGCAAGCATGTCAAATTCGTGATAAATAATACTTGGTAATGTATTAGAGTTCTCTAAAATTGTTTTTTCAAGTATGGCAACTATCTGAAGTAGAAGATACCATCCTGAAGCAATACCATTGTGGAGAAAAAGGTCATTATACAAATCCTGGTCTATGTTACTTCATTGAGAATGTTACATTGGCAAAATGCTTTGAACATTGAATCTTCTGGTACTTTCCATTTCAATTCTGCTTCTCAGTGAATTAGTGTGTCTGAGAAGAAAAGCAGTAAGTGATTAAAATGTGAGGTTTATATTTGGATTTCCTTTTCTTTTATGATTCAGTTTTCAGATTTGATTATTTACTTGTAGAAGGGCCAGCCAGCTTCAGTGTATTCTTGGGAGACTCTTAGACAGTTTTCAAGGTTGGGAGCTAATAACCTCTAGCGGAGAGGAGGTGACATCTGTCTTAAAATCTTTAGTCAATCTTTTCTCACATAGTATTTAACTATCTTATTTATTTATTCATTCATTCATTCCTCACCCAAGACATGCTTAGCAGGAGGGAGGGGGGGAGGGGGGAGAGACATCTATGTGAGAAACATCCATCTGTTGAGAGAGAAACATTCATCTGTTGCCTTCCATATGCTCCCCAACTGGGGATCAAACCTAAAACCCAGGTACCCCAACTAGGAATAGAACCAGCAACCCTTAGGTGTACAGGAAAATGCTCAACCAACTGAGCCACTACAGTCAGGCGTATCTATGCTATTTTTATATTATGCTGCAGCTAAAAATTACATCAGGTATTTTAAAGATCAATCGTAATTTCAGGGCATCAGTGTAATGATGCTTTTGATATCTTTTTTCTTAATGGAGCACTCAGGGTTATGAATAAAACACCCGTAAAGTGCCAGCATTTTTTCCCCCCCTCAACATTGTTTTCTTTTTTATTGAATTTATTGAGGGTGACATTGTTTAATAAAATTACAGGTTTCAGGTGCACAGTTCTGTAATACATCATCTGTATATTGTATTGTGTTTTACCACCCCAAGAAAGTGCCAGCATTATTAGATGATATCTATTGGATAAGTGCCTTCCCGCCTCATTTTCCTTAACATAGTTTCTTAAATTCAGATTTAAGAATTTCATAACTTTTTGAAAATTAAAAATAACTTGGAAAAAGGCAGATAGTTGCTATACCAATTTCAAAAGTTTTGTGCGAGGTGTTGCTGACTTTTGTGGCTAATGATAGAGTTTTCTTGTGGATTTGAACACTGACTACACTACCTATAAACTTTGTGACCTTGTGCCACCCTATGACTGTGACTTAGTTTCCTTAGAAGTAAAATGGGAATAATATATTTACCTCATAGGATTGCTGTGAAGATTAAATGAATATATATTAAGTACCAGTTACAGTAATTGTTATTATTTTATTGAGATCTTAATGGACCTCTGGGATATCTCATTCTTAAATATCATACAAGTTTGGGGGAATAAATGCCTTAAATAAGTTAGACTAGGAAAGAGGGGCCTTAGCATGAAATGGAACATTCATGTGTACATGTTCCTGCATAAAGATAATTCTATACACTATTTTTGATAGGTTATGGAGGGATATAGCATGAGACTTCTATGGGGACAAGATTTGACCTCTCATCAGTAGCAGCAAAGCCGACATTTGTGGAGGGCCAAGCATTATGTAATGGGAAACAGTCCTCACTCACAATGTCAGTGGTTTTCTAATGCCAAAATGAAAAGATTGGTTTGAAGTGATGGTCTGGCTGTGAAGTGCCAAGTAAGTGGTACAGGAAGGTGATGGAGCTTTAGAAGCACGATCAATGACTGGCCTCATCTGAAGGAGCGTCAGGGTGAAAAGTGAGGAAGAAAGGTACTCCAGCTTGAGGATTGCTGTGCTTATGGTGTATTGGACACTAGCTTAGAGAAGTGGAAGGTAAGATAATAGAGAAGAAACATATAGCTCAGTGGGGAAATTGTCTTCTGTTATTCCTTCACTCACCCACTTAATATTTTAAATGAGAGCTTACCAAATGCTAGGCACTGTACTAGGGATAGAAGAGATAAAATGTGAACAAAATTAACTCATTCCTTAGCCTCACTCAACTTGAAGTCTTAGGGGCAAGACGGTTTTTAAATAATTCAATCCTATAATGTGATGAGTATTATTAAAATTGAAATAGTTAAGGGAGTATGTACCCAGCAACTTGACATAGGTTGGAGGGGAAAATTTCTAGAAGAAATTACTTTTAAACAGAGCTGAAAGTGGAGTAGGAATTAGAAGGGCGGCAAAGGACATTAAGTGTGGGGAAATGGGGTGGAAAAAACAGTAGGTTGGGAGATGAGAAGTCCCAAAAAGAGAGGTGGACCAAAGGAGGGTGGCCATTTGAAGAACTGAAAGAAGTCTAATGGAGGAGCCGTACTGGGGAACCAGTGGCTTGACAGGCTTAAGAAATAAGCAGGTACTTAAAAGTGCTTTGTTAACCAGGTTTAAAAGATTGTGTTACTCCCTGGCTGTTGGGCTCAGTGGTTAGAGCATCGGCCTGGGGACTGAGGGGTCTCAGGTTCGATTCAAGGGCATGTACCTGGGTTGCAGGTCGGGATGCTTATGGCAGGCAACCAATCGATGTGTCTCTTTCACATCCATGTTTCTGTCTCTTCCTCCCTCCCCCGCTCACTCCCTTCTACTCTAAAAAAAAAAAAAAAAGAATCATTGGAAAAAATATCCTCAGGTGAGGATTAACAACAACAAAAGACTGTGTTATAATAAGAACTGTGAGATACTGTTAAAAGATTTTAAACAGAAAGAGACATCAGATTTTTACAAATTTGAAGTTCCTTGGGTACATATCCTATCTAATAAAAGAGAAACATGGTAATTGGCGTACGACCGCTACCCTTCCCATTGGCTAATCAGCGAGATATGCAAATTAACTGCCAGCCAAGATGGCGGCCGGCAGCCAGGCGGCTTGAAACTAACATGAGGCTCGCTTGCTTCAGTGACGGAGGAAACCAACGTTCCACACCTGCCTTGCCGGCCTCTGAGCTTGCAGTTTGAAACATTGTTACAAATATAGGAGCTAAACAAAACCCCAGAAACCTGCTTTCAGCCAGCTGGGATCTCAGAGCTGGTGTTGATACAGTGTTTCGATTATAGAGCCCAAACAAACCAGATACCTGCTTTCAGCAGCAGAGGCCTCAGAGCTGGAGCCAGAGCTAAAGCTGGCCCAGAATAAAAAAAAAAAAGAAAAAAGGAGCAGTTGGGAGCTTCAGTCACCCGCCAGCCTGAAAACAGCCCTCAGCCCCTCACCCAGACTGGCCAGGCACCCCAGTGGGGACCCCCACCCTGAAGAGTGTGTGACCAGCTGCAAACAGCCATCATCCCCTCACCCAGGCTGGCCAGGCACCCCAGTGGGGACCCCCACCCTGATCCAGGACACCCTTCAGGGCAAACCAGCCAGCCCCCACCCGTGCACCAGGCCTCTATCCTATATAGTAAAAGGGTAATATGCCTCCCAGCACCGGGATCAGCGGAGCTGAGAGGCCTCCCGGCACAGGGATCAGTGTGACAGGGGGCAGCGCCCAAACCGCCTGATTGCCCTGCGGCTCTGTGTGTGACGGGGTGGGGCCACAACCTCCCTGTCCACCCTGCTCTGTTCATGACAGGGGAAGGCGCCCCAACCCCCTGATCAGCCCTGCTCTGTGCCTGATAGGGGGGAGCTCCCCAACCCCCTGATCGCCCTACGGCTCTGTGTGAGATAGGGTGTGGTGCCCCAACACCCCCCCCCCCCGGGCCCTGCTCTGTGTGTGACGGGGTAGAGCCATAACCTCCCCATCGGCCCTGCCCTGAGTGTGAGAGTGGCAGCGCCCCAACCCCCTGATCGGCCCTGCTCTGTGGGTGATAGAGGGCGGCACCCCAATCCCTTGATCCACCCTGCTCTGTGCGTGACAGGGTGGAGCTCCCCAACCCCCTGATGGGCCCTGCTTTGTGCGTGACAGGGGGTGGTGCCGCAACCTCCCCATCTACCCTGCCTTGAGTGTGACAGGGGCGGTGCCCCAACCCCCGAATCGGCCCTACCCTGAGCGTGACTGAGGGTGGCATCGCAAACTCCTGATGGGCCCTGCTCTGTGCATGACAGGGGGCGGCGCCCCAACTCCCCAATCGGCCCTGCTCTGAGCCCGACCAGGGGCTGCACCTAGGGATTGGGCCTGCCCTCTGCCACCCGGGAGCGGCCCTAAGCCAGCAGGTTGTTATCTCCCGAGGGGTCCCAGACTGCAAGAGGGCACAGGCCAGGCTGAGGGACCCCCCCCCCAGTGCACAAATTTTTGTGCACCGGGCCTCTAGTTATATATAAAGCCCTAATATGCAAATAGACTGAACGGCGGAGCCCTGACCATCAGGGGGCACGAGCAGAACACGGTTGGCAGCAGGTGGCAGAGCACAGAACATGGTGGGCATCGGTCACAGCGGGATGGTGGAGCAGGTGAGCGGGGTGCCAGGTCAAGGTGGGGCGGCAGTCGCTGTCATCGAGGCAAGCCTCTGGTGGTTACTGAAAATTCTTTGCTGCCACAGGCCACGGTCCTGCCCGGTGCTCACACCTGCTGCCGGCGCCGGCCCTACTTGTACCCGCTGCTGGTGCCGGAGCCGCCACTTGCACACGCTGCCAGTGCCCCGCGTCATTCCCAATCACTTGGCGCTTTCAGTGGGTGCGAGCAGCTGCCTGCCCTGATCATCCCTGAGGGCTTCTCCACCTTCTGCTGCTCCTGAGGGGCAATCGGGGACAGCAGCCGCCGCTTGCACCTGCTGCCGGCGACGGCCCCACTTGCACCTACTGCCAGTGCTGGAGCCGCCGCTCACACCCACTGCCGGCACTGACTCCACTTGTACCTGCTGCTGGCTTCAGCCCCAATTGATCCGTGCCATCAGCGAGTGTGAGCAGGGCCCAAGTGTGAGCAGGCTCGGCACCATCAGTGCATGGGAGTGGCAGCGCGGGGCTGCTAGCAGACAGGGTACTGGGGCCTCAGTGGGAAGAGCTGGGCAGGGGTGCAGTGGATGGGCTGAGACCTGCCCCTGTGCCCACTGCAGCCTTGCGGCCCACAGTTCCTTTCAAAGTGCATGAATTCGTGCACTGGGCCCCTAGTAAGTCAATAACAGAAGATATAAACCTCTTGGATTCCAAGAAATGTTTTTTCCAGCAGTCTACACTCCAGCCCTGTATTAGGATTTGTTAGTACTTTCTGAGATAAATTTAAATTATCAAAAGCAATAAAATATTCAAAGTGATAATCTTTTTTAAACTATTGAATAGCTTGTGCCTTTGATCACCTATAAAAGACAAATCCTATTAGCACTTCTGAGTCAAATATTAGCTGATGAATTCAGCCCCGATGTTCCTCTCAGAATTTAGATGTTGACATTGTATGGACTCTGAGTCCAGTCTTCTAGGAACTAAGCCAAGTTGAGCCAAATGAGTAGTAAGCCTTCAGGATTGGATGGGAAGTTACCCACCCTCTGGAAATGAATAATCAGCAGACTTCCTATTTGTGTGCATTCTATAATTGTGTGCATGGTTTATGTGATCTGATAACACTTCTCAGCTACTTTGAGTTAGTATATTCTGTATCAGATATTAAGTTGAAATTGGTAGACATTATTTGGGATTTGTAAGTAACTTGAAAAGATGATTTTGTTTTGAGGAGTGAATTCCTTGATTTTCACTGTTAGCTATGTCACAGGAATATCCATTTGCCAACTTTTTATCAGAAGTTTTGTTTCTTTTTACAAAATATATTTTTATTGATTTCAGAGAGGAAGAGGGAAAGAGAGATAGAAACATTAATGATGAGAAAGAATCATTGATCAGCTGCCTCCTGCATGCCCCCCACACTGGGGATGGAGCCCGCAACTCCAGGCAGGCATGTGATCTCCTGGTTCATGGGTCAGTGCTCAACCATTGGGCCAAATTCAGAAGTTTATTTTCTAAATGTTTTGCCTACTTGGTCAATCCATCTGCTCTAGTTAGTCATTGAAGCCTTAAAAGTTTGCTGAAACTCTCCCCAGAATTTTATTCTGCTGTAGACCTTTGCCTTCAAGATTGCTTGAAATCTACCTCACAGTAGTCCTCTTACTAGTGCAGGTCACTTATCTCTGAGGTGGGAAAGATACTGAGGGAAGGCAGTAAATGCAGTCCCCATGTGACACCTCATTTCTCATTGCTCATCGCTTCCCGATGAGACCTGGTATTTCCACTTTAATAATCTCTTTACCGCCCTAACCGGTTTGGCTCCGTGGATAGAGCATCAGCCTGCGTGCAGACTGAAGGGTCCCAGGTTCGATTCCGGTCAAGGGCGGCATGTACCTTGGTTGCGGGCACATCCCTAGTAGGGGGTGTGCAGGAGGCAGCTGATCGATGTTTCTTTCTCATCGATGTTTCTAACTATCCCTCTCCCTTCCTCTCTGTAAAAAAAAATCAATAAAATATGTTTAAAAAATAATCATCTCTTTACCTCCCTGTAGATGTACGGTCTGTCTTCTTTCTCTCCCCTAAATATCTATTTTTGTGAGAACGTGTTAAGTGCTGCTGGTATATATGAAATCGTTAATAAATGTGTTAGTGCTGTTACTCAAGCCCTAGGAATTTTCTAGCTTTCCTTTTCACTTTCCAGCTGTCCTCTCTCATCTCTAATGGTCATCATTACAACCTGTGGTTCTCTCCTAGCCTGGGCTCTCGTGTTTGGCTTCTCTTCAGGTTGTGCCTTAGGTCAGGTCCAGCTTGCAGAATATTGCAGTGCTGGTCTTGCTGCCAGGCCCTTGCTGCTTCTGATGCATTGTCCACAGTCCCATCATGAACCCCTCCGACAGCACTCTCACTGAGAGCCTGCATTTTCTATAGGACAGTTACTCTTAGCACATGTTGGAACTCCCCTCTCTCTCTCAAGACCCAGGTGAAACGTCACCTCTTCTTCAGAGCCTAAATCTTTCACATTTAAAGTTGGTGGCCTCTGTGGCATTTATCTGCTTAGCTCATTTGACTAATTGTGTCCCTCACTTGGACTATAAGCACCTCTAGGGTGGGAATTTTGTTTACTAGCTTTATATTCCCAGGGCTAGCTTTATGCCTGGCGTACGGTAAGTACTTGGACAATGTTTATTCATTCACTTACTGATTGTGTACCTGAAGGGCAAAAAAGTTCATTCACTCTAATAAAGAAGGAACAAGAAGGCATGTTCTAAAAGCAAGGGCGGGGGTCCTCAGCTTTCTCAAAGCGGAAATTAAAAGGCATTTGGGGGGAGAGAGACCAAAAGGCTGGAGGATAAGTTTTTTAAGAAAAAAGATTGTGATTCTATGGTGGAATTATTATTTAAAGTCCTCTGTATTTCAGGAAATATGAGGGATACCATTATAGAGTTAATTTTTAAAACATGTAAGCATTCATTTTACTTGTTACACGTTATTGCCAATAATATCTCATTAGAAACATGAGAAGATTTGTTTCAGGAATCGAAGAGGGAAACAGAAACTGAACCTTTGCTGTTGTCAGGAGCTCAGTAAAGGAAAGAAACCTTGGCCTGAGACGACAGCGTGCCCCTGGGAAAGGAAGGCGGCCGGTTAATTCTTGGAGTTTGTGGAAGGAGGACGGGGAGTAGCCGGTTGCCTTACGATAGCAGAAGTCCTTGTCTCTCTCTCAGTTTTCCAGCAGCATCTGCTCTCTTCCCCTCCAGTCCACACGCTGCCGGTGCCACTGCTAGTAGTTCTCACCAGGCACCAACTGCAGACGCCTGGATCAGTGGAGTGGAATACTGCTGGTGGTACTCTGGGTGATTTTAGATTGGGTAACAGTGCGATTTGGAACCTACTGTTTATAATGTTTCTCTGTGGTGAATCAGAATTCTAAGACTAACAAAGGAATGTTTGGAACATAATCATTTTGCACAATAGGAATCCATCCTTTTTAGAAAGGAGAAAGCAGAGGCAGTCAGTTCAGTTTGATTCCCCATGTCTAGGGGAATCTCTGCCACATGTCTAGTTACATGGAAGCTGCCGGGAGCCGGTCCATCCTTGCTGTTTCAAGGGACCTGGCATATATGGCATACTGTTCTTAATATGTTTGCTCACCTTCTTGGCGCTGTGTTTTAACCAAGGTCACCTCTCCGAGAAAGGTTGAATCCCCAGGTAGGGATTTTCCCCTGAAGTTAGGGAGGGAATAAAACCCCTCAACTAAGTGCCAGGCGGGTAATTAATCCCTTTAACTACGAACAATCATGCTTAAACTACATAATCTTTTCTCCCTGGAATGGAGATAAGAAACGCCCTAACCTTTGTAATAGAGATTGATAGGATTGAATCAACTGGTATAAATACAGTTGTAACAAGACAGAAACTCTCAGAACTCAGAACACAGAACTAAGGACACAGGGCTTGGAAGACAGGACCAAGAGAGACAGAGCCTAGGCACAGAACCTACACAGAACGTTCTCTAGAGACAGAAGAACTTCGCTGGCGAGAGCATGCCGGAGGATCCTGGAGAGGGACTGGCCTCGGAGCCTAGAGACAGAGCCTAGGGGGAGAACATGGCAAGGGATCCTGGACTGAACCTGACTACAGAGATTGGCAGGAGAACCTGACTGGAACCTGGACACTGAACCTGACTGGAGAGCCTGGACAGAACCTGGCTGGAGAACCTAGCGAGGGAACGTGGCTACAGAACCTCGCTGGAGATCCGAAGCAGAACCTCTCTGGAGATCCGGGCTAGAGATCCTGGCTAGGTTGCTGATCACCTGAACGCTGTCTCCATGTCATTCCTTCTTCACCGACTCCGTCCACACCTTTGGGGACCCCTGGACCCGCTGGGGTTGGACCCCGGCAGGAAGCGTGTTTTAATTCTGAAGTTGAAGATAAAATGGATTTTTAAACATACAATTAAATTAAATCATATATATATATATATATTTCTTGATGGTTTAAGAATAATTTCCTTGTTGGGATTAATGTTTTCTTAGAGTAATGGAACACTTTTAACATTTGCAGTATGAGGATTCATTCATTTATCAGCTGTTGTGTGCCAGGCACTGGGCTAGCTAGGTGCTAGAATTATAGGGTGGGGCAAAACACAGAGTTTATTCTTGTACTATTTATCAATTGTTATATTTTCCATACATACAACTGTAAACCTAGGTTTGCCCCGTCCTGTATAAGGGTGATAGAAATAGACATTGTCCTTATCTCCTCAGAATTTATAATCTAGTACAGAAGACACCTCCCCCTCCTATGAACTAACAAACTGAATACAAATTTTAGTAAGTGATATCACAGTGTACTGAAATAGAGAATAATGAGGGACATATGAAGGCTCATTGCTAGGGTGTTTAAGAGGAAGGCTTCTCTGAGAACATGGAATTTAAACTGAAATTTGAGAGTTGAGAGGGAATTAGACATTCAGAAGTGGAATAGCATGTTCAAAGCCATGGAGGCAGGAAAGAGCTTGCTTCTTAGTTCTTGGAATATGAAGGGGGCAAGTGTGGCTGAAGCAGAGAAGGAGTAGCACAGGGTAAATTTGGAGGAGTAGACGGGCTGTATTGTCTGAGGCTTTGTAGACGATGATAGGCATTTGGATTTTATTCTATGTCCTGCTGGAAGCTGTGGAAGGACTTTCAGCCGGGGAATGACAAGCAAGTGTTGAATAGATCTTGGCTATTGTGTGGAAAGGACTGGGTGGAATCAAGGAGCCCTGTTAGGAGGCCGCTGCTGTGGTCATTGGAAGAGATGATGGCTTGAAATAGGGTGGTGCAGTGGAGATTATTGGAAGTGGAACTGAAGGGCTTGCTGATAAATAGAATCCATTACTTCTAGATGTCTCACTGGAGCAAATGGGTTGTTGAGTGCTATTTTGTAACCGTAGGGATAGGAGAAAATTGGGTTAAGTTTGGAGATACTAAGTTTGAGAGGCCTGTGAGACATTCAGAGGGAGATGTGGGATAGACAGGAGGTTGTATAAGCTGGCGCTCTAAGCAGAAGGTTGGGCTGGAGAAAACATGATGAGGGCAACATGCCATTTAAAGCCATGGGAATGGTTGAGGCATCTAGGGAGCCAGTGTAAGGAGAGAAGTGCATGGTTCCTAGAAGGCGGGAAGGCAGCAGAGCAGGTGGCAGGAAGACTTCAGATAAGTAGGAAGAGAGAGGCTTCCTTCATCATAACACGAAGGCAGGTGACCTGCAGGTACCGGTGGAAGGAGGTTTGTAGATTTGGTTGGCATGTAGGTGAAATAGTTCCAGTCTGATGGCGCCTGTATCCTCTGAGGTAGAACCCATGGTTGTCTACTGAGAAGGAGGAGCCTCCAGAGTTAGAGGAGGGTTGAGAAGTTTCACGTCCAGTGGTGGACAGAGGGACGGAGTGGGGCTGCCCATGATGTCTTGGACCCTGTTGACTATAAATTTATAGTAATTGTTTCAATCTGCCTGGTTGTGAAACGAAGGAGGAAAAATCTCCTAAGTTTGGTAGGTGAGTGACTAGGTGGTAGAGTAAATGGTGTGTGTGGGGCGTGCGGTGGCGTTTGAAAGTCTTATTTTGGGCGGTTAGGAGGACACTGGCCCATGATGCCTGGTCTGGTCAGCTTGCATGACTCAGTTGGCAGTCGTCTCAGACCAGCTGCTTAGTTTTGTTACTCGTGCTCCAGGATTGGCGTGTTCTTTACCATCAGTAAAGACGGGCAAAGGACTCTTGAATATGGTAATAGTTATATTACCTAATTTGTGGTTCAAGAAGATTGTAAACAAAGGAAACAGCAGGAAGTGTCAACAATGTTAGCAAAATTAAAAAGTGTCTGTTGACCAAAAATAAGACTTGTGCCCAGAAAGCTTTTTTCCATACTTAAGATTTAAAGTGAAATGTTTGCTTACCAAAGATTATCTAACATAATATAAGCGTTGCTTCTGGTCTGTAGACGTTTAGAGAATACAAAACAAATTTTACATTTCCTTCCTGGTTAAAATTCTTTCTTAAATATGCCACTAGAACTAGCAGCCACTAAAATTAATATCTTGTCTTCTCTTCATTCCAAACTGTTACTAATGAGTTACTTACTTACATTTAAAATGTGGGTATTGCCCTAACCGGCTTGGCTCAGTGGATAGAGCATCGGCCTGTGGACTGAAGGGTCCCAGGTTCAATTCTGGTCAAGGGCACCAAAAAAAAAAAAAAAAAAAATGTGGGTACTTAAGAAAAACATGTTATTTGGTTAATTTTCTATTTACCAGTTTCTTGACTTTTTAAACAAAAGTTTTTGTTTAAATGAGAGCAAAACGTTGCATTTTAGAAGGCTATATCAAGTAGTAATTGCTGTAGCTCTAGTAGGAAAAGGTTAAATATGGTGTTATCAGTAGTGTATCTCAGCCCAGCTGGTGTAGCTCAGTGGTTGAACGTTGACCTATGAAGCAGGAGGTCATGGTTTGATTCCCAGTCAGGGCACATGCCCGGGTTGAGGGCCCGATCACTGGGGGCGTGGAGGAGGCAGCCGATTAATGATTCTCATTAATGTTTCTATCTCTCTCTCCCTCTCCCTTTCTCTCTGAAATCAATACAAATATATTTTTTAAAAAATTGTGTATCTCAGTGATTGTCAACCTTTTCATCTCATGGCACATATAGACTAATTACTAAAATTCTGCAGCACACCAAAAAAATATATATATATTTTTTGCTGATCTGACCAAAAATTCCCAGCGTATACTTTTGATTCATTCACACCGATGGCTCAATTGTTGTGTGCCTGTTGTCATTTTTATTTGACAATCTAAGGGAAAAGAGGTTAGTGCCCCTGACTAAACAGTCAGGTATTGCATGTTTTAAAAATTCTTGCAGCACACCAGTGTGCTGCTGCACACCGGCTGAAAATTGCTGTTGTATCTCCTTTTGTCCTGCTCCTGTTTTCTGTAGTGCAAGCTAGCTGCCATGTATAAAGAGGGGCATATAATATTTTCTCTATAGCAGGAAAAATTTTGAAATAGTTGTTTTCTATTGTGACTCGTGGAGCAGATGAACACTTTGACACCAAAAGCTATTTGGTAGTAATCAGTATACAACCAATATTTGTGTGCTCAGCCCCCGATGATGAATCCTACGCCTTCTGTTCCTTAAAACACAAACAATGTCTTTGTGGAATAAATATACAACCAACCACTGCTTGAATTTGAGGAGCATTTTATCACAGTTGAGGGAGGAGATTTTTATTAATTCAGTTAATGTTTAGCCATTTGCAATTTTAATTATATGAATTTGAGTGCCTGTCAGATACTATTTTATGTGCAAGAGAGCACAGCATGATTGGCCCTATTAAGTAGGGGAGGACCACAGGAATAATTCTTTCCAGAATCCTGGCAAAATGTTTTGAAAAATTAGCATGTTTTACCAAAAGTTATTATAGAGGACATTTGTCTTCTCTGTTACACCATAATCTAAGTAATTCTTGACTTCTGAAATTACTAACCAGGCTGAATTTATAAATAATGAAATCCCTTTTTCCCCTCCCCTCACAAAGGACAATAAACAAGAACTTCCTAACAGTACAACATTTTTCCCTTCAGTTTTTCTTTCTGAAAATGTTTGTAGTTATGGTAGGTTGCTTCTGAAAAATCTAGAAACAATAATTTAAAATCACAATATGCCAAATAAAAGAAAGTTACATGGTACCTGGAGCATAACTGAAAATCATAATATTGGAAAAATTGACTATTAGAATATGTTGCTGAGCATGATCTACCCTTGAATGCTTTCATAATGCTGATGGAAACAAGCCTACCTTGGTGATGTTTGCTAACTCCTACCATGGCCAGTGTCTGGCTGATGTTTTGCGTGTGTGTGTGTGTGTGTGTGTGTGTGTATGTGTGTGTCTCCCATTCAGTTGTTTAATGTTATGTTTGAAACCAAGGCTGCCATTCCAAAAACGCAGAAATGTTTGTTTATTTTGAATATGGTTCGGGGCCCACATTGTGATGGGGAGGGGAGTTTTAACCAGTTAACTGCCACGATATTTTGAATTTAATTAAAAAAGGTCCACTGCTTGTGTCTATAGACGCTTATGGTGTACAAATGGTTAACATGTATTGCCGGGAGCCAGTCCAAGAACAGTATGCCATATATGCCAGGTCCCTTGAAACAGCAAGGATGGACTGGCTCCCGGCAATGTATGAAAAGTAATTTCAACGTTTTAGAGTATGCAAATGCAGGGATGTCAATAATTATTCCTTTATAAATCCCAATACCACACAAGAAAAATCAACTATTGTTTAACTCATTAGTAGCATTTTCTTTCGCTTGCCATTATTTGTTCATAATTATTTGAGATGTCAATGTTCCTTTTAGAGTCAGCATGTTTTTATGCTTGTGGTTAGTCTGTAACTAGAGAAATAAGTAAATGTGTGTGTTGATATCTGAAACCTATTGTGTACACAGTGTTTACACAGGTTACAGTTGCATAGTGTGTTATGGTTTAACTTGCCACTGTAGTGACAAGTAGTGCTGTAACATGCTAGATAACCTAAGTACTTTCAACGGCTATTGCACTGACATATATTGCTTTACACACACACAATTTGTGCAGTTAAGTATTTTTGTTGTGCACTTAGGTGAATGGTTCTCAGTTGGTATAATATCATTTTTCTCAGGATTTTGGTTAGTTTAAACTTTGTTTTTGCTACCTCTGAGTAGAAAAGATAAATTCTTGTGATATCCTGAGTGGAGCCATTTGTAGGACTTGATGTGGAGATACTGTTAGCTTCAAAATAAGATATATAGTATAATACAAAGCTAGCACCAAAGAAAGAACTTTCTAGAAGGTGTGAAAACATTGTCTTGCATATTTAAGAGAGCCCAGTCAAGTCTCTAAAAAGTTTTGAGGTGACATTGTGACACACTGACCCTCAGCTAAGGGTTAGTCAAATTAAAGAATAATAATAATTGTAAATATGTTTAAGCTTAACAGGATCATCCCAGTCTGTTTAAGTAATCTAGCTTTCCCTTCTTAAAAAGAAAATTAAAAATACTGCTTGGTCTTGCCACCCCCTGCCTGCCCCTCCACCATCATTATTCTCCCCACTGTAACAAAATGCTCAGGAAAAGCTGTCTCTTCCTAGTTCTATTTCCTTACTGCTCAAGCATGGTAATTCAAACTTTCCTCATTTCCACTCCCACCTTAACTTTTCACCTGGTCTCATTTCCACTCATGCACACCCCTGCCCCGGCAGTTCTTCAAAATTATCAGTGATGATGAAACGTCAATCATTCCCTTCCTTAAAACCAAAGTAGTTGGGCTGGGTCCAGGCATTCATATATTTGAAAAGTTGCTCAGATAGTGCTTATGCAAAATAGGCTGAAAACCACTGCTCTGGTGGCCCCTCTTGCCCTCGTAATAAAATCTAAACGACTCCGACCTGCTCTGACGCCATCTCCTCTGTTCTTTCCCTCCTCTACCCTAGCCCCCGGCTTTCCTCAGAGATGATGGCGCTTGTTCTCATCACTCCCTGGCACTAGGGCACAGTACCTGTTCAGTAGATAGCTGTTGAATTAATGAGTGTTTTACAGACACTGTTGTTATTCTGTAGTGGTGATCGCCCTATAATAAATGCTGTGTAGGTTGCTGGCATTTTGAATCTTCAAAGAATGCTACTGAAAATTCTACTATTGGAACATCTGTCACAGTCTAACTATTCCATCTTCCAGGACTGTAAATGCCTGATTTTCCCCGTTTCTGTCTCTTGGCATGTACACCATTGACACGTCCCATCTTTTCTGGTGTCCTGTTTCTGCTTTTGTTTTGAGTGATTTTTCTCTCCTTTATTGTTATTTATCCAGTACTTTCTATGGTAAAAAAAGACTGATCCTGCCAGTGCTGCCAGTCAGGGGGAGACTCTCTTTCCCTCCGTGGGTACGCTACTCATAGGGCATCTGGTACATCTTTGGATCGTATGCCCGCTCTTGTCTCATTATTCTTGCTGTATGCAGCTACTAGCTGCTCCTTTGGTGTGAAAACACCAGCATGGTTGGACTTTAAAGGGAAGATGGCATCGGGGGAAGTATCTGTTTCTCAGGTCAGAGTTTGAAGCTTAATTGATGGAAAGTCGAGATTTTATTACATCAGGGGCCCCACAGAGTTTTTCTGTAAAACTCCTGAAAGTGACTATTTTGGGCTTTGTGGGTACTAAGGTCTCTGTCACAATTACTCTGACCTGCTGCTGTAGTGCGGAGCAGTTGTAGATGCTGTGAAACACATGAGTGTGCCCGTGTCCCATAAAACTGTGAACATGGACATTTGAATTTTATATAAAAACTAGGGGCCCGGTGCACGAAATTGTGCACTGGGTGTGTGTGGGGAGGGGAGTGTCCCTCAGCCCAGCCTGCCCCCTCTCACATACTGGGAGCCCTCAGGCGTTGACCCCCATAACCCTCCAATCACCTGATCGGCCCCTTGCCCAGGCCTGACGCCTCCGCCAGAGGTGTCAGGCTTGGACAGGGGACCCCCACCTCCCCCTGATCACTGGCTCTGGCCCCCGCCCAGGCCTGAGGCCTCTGGCCCAGGAATCATGCCTGGGCAGGGGACCCCCACCTCCCTCTGATCGCTTGCTCCACCCCCTGCCCAAGCCTGATGCCTCTGACCCAGGCTTCAGGCCTGGGCAAGGGGACCATCATATCCCCCCAATCCCCAACTCCGCCCCCCGCCCAGGCCTGATGCCTCGGCCAGAGGAGTTGACCCTCATCACCCTCCGATCACCAATCACCGGATCGGCCCCTTGACCAGGCCTGAGGCCTCCGGCAGAGGTGTCAGGCCTGGGCGGGGGACCCCCAGCTCCCCGCGGTTGCAGGCTCCGCCCCTGCCCAGGCCTAACGCCTCTGGCCTAGGCGTCCGGCCCGGGCAGCGGGGACCCGCAGCTGCAGCGGCCCCGCGATTGTGGGCTCCGCTTTAGGTCCAGGCAAGGGACTCCTAGCTCCCGGGACTGCCAGCTTCGACCGTGCCCAGCTCCCATCACTGGCTCCACCCCTACTTCCTGCTATCACTGGCCAGGGCAGCAAAGGCGCCTAATTCTCTGATCACGCCTTTGCCCTGCCCCCCAGCTCTTAGCTCCCCCCTGGGTTTCCCATCACTGTCAGTGGCAGGGGGCTTCTTCCTGCTTTCCCTTTGGCCTCCCTGCATTGTGCCTACGTATGCAAATTAACTGCCATCTTGTTGGCAGTTAACTGCCAATCATAGTTGGCAGTTAATTTGCATATAGCCCTGATTAGCCAATGAAAAGGGTATCGTCGTACGCCAATTACCATTTTTCTCTTTTATTAGATAGGATTATATGAACAATGTTATCTTTTTACCCCCTGCGACATTGTGATGCATAAGAAATATATATTTCATCATTTAGATGGCCAAAATATATTTCTCATATCCATTTGGTCTTCCATAATTGCTGGCTCTCAGCTCCTGGGACTCTTGGAATTTCCCAAGTGTTGGGAGGTGTCTTTTGTTTTGTTAATAAATTGACTTTTGGAAAGCACCTAAGGATGGGGACTGGTTGCCAGGAGACCCAACCATATAATCAGAGGATTGGAATTTTTTTTCTTTCTTTTTCCCAATTATAGTTGACATACAATATTATATTAGTTTCAGGTATACAGCATAATGATTAGATATTTATATAATTATAGAACTTAGGAAATGAAGGGTTGAAACTTTCATATATATTCATATATATATACACATTTATGTGTGTGTGTGTGTGTGTGTGTGTATATATATATATATATATATATATATATATATATATATATATATATAATTGGTTTCAGTGAGGAAGGGAGAGAGCTAGAAACATCCATGGTCAGAGAGAATCATTGATCAGCTGCTTCCTGCACGCCCCCCACTGGGTTTCGAGCCTGCATCGCTGGCACGTGCCCGACCAGGAATCAAACCGTAACCTTTTGGTTCATAGGTTGATGCTCAACCATTGAGCCACGCTGGCCAGGAGATCAGTTTGATTCCTGGAGGTTAGAGGGACTGGAGGTTGAATCAGGCGCCAGTGGGCAATAATTTTAATCGTGACTATATAATGAAGCCTCCATAAAAATCCACAAGCATGGGGTTGGGAAAGCTTCTGGTTTGGTGAACACGTGGAGCTGCAGGGAGAGTGGCAGCCTGGCGATGTTATGGGAGCTCTGCACCCCTTCCCACATTCCTTGCCCTATGCGTCTTTCCATCTAGCTATTCCTCAGTTACACAGTGAGCCAGTGATCTAGTAAGTAATGTGTTTTCACTGACTACTGTAAGCCATTCTAAGAAATTAATCAAACCCAAGGGACGAGGTCATGGGAACTTCTGGTTTATAGTCAGTCGTTCAGAAGAACAGGTGGCAACCTGGGCTTGCAATTAGCATTTTGAGTTGGAGGAGGTTGCTGGTACATCTCCTCTGCAGCCACTCAGTCAGAAGTACACAATCCGGGCTTGCATCCAGCGCCTGAAGTATGTGTGGTGGGGCAAGTCTGGTAGGATTGAACTCTTAACCTGTGGAACCTGATGCTGGCTCCTGGTGGATAGCCTCAGAATTGAGTCGAATTCTTGAAAACCCTTCTGGTGTCTGTGAATCGTTTGCTAGTGTAGGAATACCTCTCTCCCCCTCGGGGAATTGGATCTGGGAACCCAAGTCATCCGCAAATCATATCAGAGTCTAAAAAAAATGTTCTTAGCTGGTGGGCCATCCAAAACCCATCCCTACAGAGTTGTGACTTGAAAAGTCCAATTCTTGACCTACTGTTAAAATTCCTTTTAACACTCCACAATTGTTGATGCTGTCTTTAAATTTTAAACTTTTGGTGTTGGTGGCAAATGGCCTCTTTCTGAAATTTATTTGTAACTTGTTCCAAAGAGCTACTCAGCTCCTTATCATGCCGTGTCCTTGTTTCTGTGTTTCAGCACCATACTGCTGGGCCACATTTGAGACTGCAGTTTAGAATGTCTTTACAGAATTGCCTTCTGTCCCGATACCATTGTAAAACAGCACATTTTTGTCTGTTTGAATAAGCATTTCTTTCAAGCTTGTACAAATGCTGTTGAGGCTCCTCCCCCGCCACAGTTCACTGACTGCTGTGGGGGACAGGTCCTGAGGTCTCTGAGTTGGCTCTGCCTGAGTGTGGGTGGTCAGCCCCTTGCATGGCAGGCAGGAAGTACTGGGAATTTAATGGTCCTGAGAGCAACCCTCAACCCAGGAAGTGTAGGTTTTCATTTTTTATAAGCAAGTATGTTATTTTCCAGGGTTGTTTTTTTTTCCTTCCCCTGGAAGGCTTTGTTTGACTGTTGTTGTGTTGTTGTTGTTTTTTAAGTATCATTTTCCCTGTTTTTGGTTCATAGTTTAACATGTCCAAAAGTTTTCACTTTTATTGCTCCTTTAAAAACTAGCTGGCCCTGGCCACGTGTGGCTCAGTTGATTTGGGCATCAGCCGGTGCACCGCAAGGCCATAAGTTTCATTCCTGTTTGGTTCATGTGCAGGACACAGCCAATCCGTGTTTTGCTCTCATCCATCTTTCTCTCCCCCCCGACCCCCTTCCCTTCTCTCTAAAAATCAGTTAAGAAAGAAAAAAAAACTAGTTGGAGTTACATTTAGATTTTATGTGTATTTTGCTGGTTTACTGTTAACAGCTGCCTTATTTGGGGTAGCCAAATCTTACGTAAATTATATTCTTTATTTGGTTTTATTTAATTGCATAGGGCTGTTAAATAGTTTAACAAATATTAACATTTTCTGTTACACTTGTACCAAAATACATTGGGGGAAAAGTTAGCATGACTTTATAAATTACTTTTCTTGGAATATATTTGGGACATCATGTAGGTTTTTGTTTGTTTTTTCTCTTGCTCTTCGGTTGTCCTGTTACTTGTGGGTGGTTTTTCCCCATGCTCTTCTTCCCCTAGGCTGTTGGTGTTGGCTCACTCTGGTCCGCTATCTCACTTTTCACCGCTCCTTACCCACCTCGACACACTGCTGCAGCTTCACTACTTCAGCCTTCTCACCCACTTCATCATCAGAATATTGTCCATTCCTGAGGCTGGGCTCAGAACCCACCAACTCCACTTGATTATTTATTCCTTAGATTCCTGCCCCAGGGCTCTCTCTGTTCCCTGAATGACGAGGGAGTATTGACTCTGTCACCCAGGAGTCCCCTGTTGTACCTCACGTAGGCATTATTAGTGGCCCAGGGCCTTCTGCCTCGGCTACCTGTATACTGGCTTTCCTGGGCAGAGCTTGTGTTTTTCAGCAGGTAGTATTTCTTTTGTACCTATCCCATAATAGGAACTTAGTATTTAATTGTTTGTATTAAATACCCAATTATTTAGTTTTCTGCTTTTAAATTTCTCTCAAGGTAATCTTGGTGATTTTTTAAAGTATTTTGTTTGTACTTTTTTTTTTTAATAGATGTAAAAAAAGATTGGTCTGACCATGCTCTCTGGTGGGAAAAGAAGAGAACTTGGCTTCTTAAAACACATTGGACCTTGGATAAGTATGGCATTCAGGCAGATGCTAAGCTCCAGTTCACTCCCCAGCACAAACTGCTCCGACTGCAACTTCCCAACATGAAGTATGTGAAAGTGAAAGTGAATTTTTCTGATAGAGTCTTCAAAGCTGTTTCTGACATCTGTAAGACTTTCAGTAAGTATTCGATACCTTCTTCCATGAAAGTGTGAGTTGTGTGATGCATGTATGATATGACTGATGACTGACACTTAGCTTATCTCAAGGAGCAGGGTTGCGGTGAGCTCTCTATGTATGTATATTTATGAAAGTTTTACTTTATTCTTTAAAGTTTTTATATTTAAGATAAAGAAATGTTGTGTAGATTCTTTCCTTTCTAGAAGTATATCAGGTATTTATTATGTAATACATTCTGATGACGTATTTTTATGGGAAAGAGAAGAGGACAGGGAAGGAAACCGGTATTATTTTCAGAGGGATGTAGCTTTCGCAGTGTTTCCTTCACGTAAGTCACTATTTGATTTTAGCGATTCAGGCAGATTATGTCACTTCCCGCATTAAGGACCTGACAAAGCTCCGAAGGAAATGGCTATGAGTGTTGTCTTCCTTGACCAGCCTACAATTTGAATACGCTTGTAGTAATTCTATTTATGCTTTCTGACATGAGATGTGGATTAATTTTGGCTGACCCAGTTATGTCATGTGACTAAAAGAATCCAGCCCTCAGTGAAAATGTGAACTGTCATCTTTATCACTAGTTTATAACTATTGTGCTATAGATTAAAGTAGCAATTTTCAAACAGTGGGCCACAAGAATTTTTAAAACGTACAATACCTAACTGTTTAGTCAGGGGCACTGACTTCTTTTCCCTTAGATTGTCAAATAAAAAAATGACAGCAGCAGAAACAACCATAGCTGTCTGGTGTAAATTAATCAAAATTATACCTATATTTTCTTGGTGTGCTGCAAAGTTTTAGTAATTAGTTTATGGGTGCTGTGAGATGAAAAAGGTTGAAAATCGCTGGCTTAGGGGAAGATACAGGTAGGTTGACATTACTATTTTGATCTAATGACTCTGAAATTATAATGGTTTTTATGTTAATGAAATTTTTAAGAAAAATTAAAATAACAGAAAAGTACAGGTTATTGTGTAACACTTACCTACTTCTAGAATTACTTATCTAGAATTAATAGTTTATATCATTTTGCCAAACTTATATATATATATATATATATATATATATATATATATATATATATATATATATATATTTTTTTTTTTAAATTGATTTCAGAGAGGAAGGGAGAGGGAGAGAGAGATAGAAACATCAATGATGAGAGGGAACCATTGATCAGCTGCCTCCTACACGCCCTGAACTGGGGACCAAGCCCACAACCCGGCCATGTGCCCGTGACCAGAATCCAGCCTGGGACCTTTCAGTCTGCAGGCCAACACTCTATCCACTGAGCCAAACCAGCTAGGGCCATTTTGCCAAACTCTTAAGTCAAAATAATATAGGTAAAGTTTTGAGTTACATTCTCTTAATTTCCCTTCAAAAGCAACTACTATCATAAATGTAATGTGTATCCTCTCAGCACTTTTAAAACTACATAAACACACACACACACACACACACACACACACACACGCATGTATTTACATCTATGTGTAAATATATACCCCAAAATAATATATGTTAGTTACTTCCATTGCTGTGTGGGTATTTTCTTACACTGTTTTGAACATGTGTGCAGGAATTTCTCTTGCGTGTTCAAGTAAAAAGTAGAATTCTTGTAAGTGTACACATAATTCATTTCAGAAGATTGTCAAATTGCTCTCCCAAGAGGTTCTGTTTCCATTCCAACCCACAATGTATGAAAACCCCTCGTTCCAAATCATCACTAACATTTGAATGTTGTCAGTTTTTAGTATTTGCTTCTCTGAGTGAAAAAAATACACAACTTCATTTTAGTTTATAAAGTTAGTATGTTTTTGTATCTTTATTGGCCATCTAATCTAAGTTTCTTCTATTTTAAATTACCTGTTTATTAATTTTTTAAAAATAGACAAATGATATAAACTTGATTTTTAGAGTAGCTTTAGGTTCACAGCAAAATTGAGGAGAAAGTACAGAGTTTCCATTTACCCCCTATTCCCCTGTCAACATTCTCCACCAGAGTGGTACATTTGTTGCAACAGAGAAGCCTACATTAACACATCATTATTGTCCAGAATCAGTGGCTTACATTAGATTTCCTTGGTGTTGTACAGTCTGTGGGTTTGGACAAATGTATAATGACATGTATCCATCATTACTGTATCATACAGAGTAGTTGCACTGCCCTCAAAATCTTATATTCTATTCTTCCCTTCCTTCCTCAGCCCTTGACAACCACTAATTTCTTCACTTCTCCATAGTTTCGCCTTTTCCAAAATGTCTTAAAGTTGGAATCATAGAGTATGTAACTTTTTCAAATTGGTTTCTTTCACTTAGTAATATGCATTTAAGTTTTATTCATGTCTTTTCATGGCTTGATATCTCATTTCTTTTTAGCACTAAAAAATATTCCAGCCCTGACCAGTGTGGCTTAGTTGGTTGAGCAACGTCCTCTGTATCAAGAGTTTTGATACCTGGTCAGGGCACATGCCTGGATTTTGGGCTCTCTCCCAGGGGGAGATATCCGATGTTTCTCTCTCCCCTTCTCCCTTCCTCTCTCTCTCTAAAAATATAAATATAAATGTATATATATATATATATATATATATATATATATATACACACACACACACACACATATATAAAGAAATGACTAACTTTAAAATATATATATTCTATTGTCTGGATGTACCAAAGTTTATACATTCTCCTATAGAAGGACATCTCGGTTGTTTAAAAGTTATACAATTGTAAATACAGCTGCTATAAACTTTCCATGTGTAGGATTTTGTGTGGATATAATATTTTCAACTCCTTTGGGTCAATACTAAGGAATGTGATTGTTGGATCAGGTGGTAAGAATGTGTTTTGCCAAACTGTCTTCCAGAGTAGCTGTACCCTTTTGCATTTACACCAGCAATGAATGCGCGTTTCTGTTGCTCTAGATGTCACCAGCTTTTGGTGTTGTCAGTGGCCTGATTTGTGGCCATTCTAATAGATGTGGGATGGTCTCTCATTGTTGTTTTAATTTGCATTTTCCTGATGACATGATGTGGAGCATCTTTTAATGGGCTCCTTTGCCATCTACATCTTCTTTGCTGAGGTGTCTGTTAAGGACTTTGGCCTATTTTTTAATTGGGTTGTTTATTGTCTAATTGTTGCATTTTAAGAGTTCTTTATATATTTTGAATAATAGTCCTTTATCAGATAAGTCTTATGCAAATATCTTCTCCCAGTCTGTGGCTTGTCTTTCCATAACCTTTGACAGTTTCTTTCAGAGAGCAGAAATTAATTTTAATGAACTCCAGCTTATCAGTTACTCTTTTTTTAAATTATGCTTTTGTTGTATCTAAAAAGTCACCACCAACCCCAAGGTCATCTAGATCAGCGGTCGCCAGCCTTTTGGACCTCATGGACCACCAGTGGTCCATGGACCACCGATCGGCGACCGCTGATCTAGATTTTTTCTCAGGTTATCTTCCAGGAGTATTATAGTTTGCATTTTACATTTAGGCCTGTGATACATTTTGAGTCAATTTTTGTGAAGATGAAAGGTCTGAATCTAGGTTCATTTTTCTGCACGTGGATATCCGCTTGTTCTAGAACCGTTTTTTGAAAAATTATGTGATAGTTGGCAGTTTCTTACAAAGCTAAACGTAGTCTTACCATATGATTTAGCAGTTGTGTTCTTAAGTATTTACTCACTTGATTCTAAATTTTTGAACACATAAAAACCTACCTGTGTAAACTCACAGATACAACAGAATGGTGGTTACTAGAGGCGAAGGGGGTCGGGGAGGATAAAGAGGGTAAAGGTGGTCAAATATATGGTGACTAGACTTTGGGCGGTGAATACACAATGGAGTATACAGATATTATATAAAGTTGTGCATCTGAAACTTACATCTTTGATATTTTTCTAGCCATAAACCTTTTTTCTAATATATATAAAATATGTTTTTGATTGTAGAGAGAGAGAGAGGGAGAAAGAAACATTGATTGGCTGCCTCCTGCATGTCCCCTACTGGGGTCAAGCCTGCAATCCAGCATGTGCCCTGACTGGGAATTGAACTGGTGGCCTCTTGGTGCATGGGTTAAAGTTCAACCATTGAGCCACACTGGGTTCTAGCCATATACCTTTTTGAAAGCCATCATTTGCTCAGTGAAGCATTATTTATAATAACAAAACCATTTCTTTTACAGAAATTTCAAATTGAACATGTTCAAAACCGAGCTCCAAATACTTTTCCTATCTTATGCCGTTTTTGTTTATCATTTGCTTAGTTGTCAACCAGTATCGAGTTGATTCTTCACACTCCACGTTCTCTAGAATTTTCATGATCAAATACATTATCTGATAATAAACCCCCACCCCGCCTTTTTCCCTAGAGTTATTCTGAAGCCCTCTGTCATTCTGCTCCAGTAAGCTTGGGTGGGTGTTCTCTAGGCTAAGGTGCACAGTCATAGCCCCAGGACTTCCCCTCACCTTTGTCCAAGGAAAATGTCTTATCTTGGTTTCTTTGTGGTGGACTATATCCTCCATCAGCGCACTAAGGAAGAGGTGAATTTTTGAGATGATATACTTGAAAATGTCTTTATTTTGCTCTTGGGTAGAATTGTTGGGTTGAAAATTATTTTTCCTCAGATTTGGGAAGTCATTTTCAGTTGCATTTTAGCATCCGGTGTTGCTATTGATAGTCCTGGTAGAGTTCTTAAATTTTATTTTTATCCTTTCTTTGTAGGCTGCTTTTTCTCTTTGGAAACTTACAGGATCTTTTCTTTTTCCTGCAATTTTGAAATTTCATAGTAATGTCCCCTAATTCCTCCTTTGTTTCCTCTGTTCTTTCTGTTACTAGTACTTAGACTTGGTTCTTAGATTGATCCTCTTACATGACTTTATATCTCTTATTTTTGATTTTTTTATAGTGAATATCAGATTTTAATTTTCAGTGGTATATATTTTTATCTAGATGTTTGTTACCAGGTACCCATGAATACATTTCAGATTTGTTGACTTTATATAAATTAAGCTTCAACAAAATAGTAAATAAATAAATAAAACAGGAAAGAACCCTCCCTCCCCTTGTTAATATCCAAGGTCTCGTTTTAAAGCTCCAGCTGTTCTTTACAACATCCTATATGTCTCTCATAGATGTCATTGTCTTGTCTTTCTGAGAATTGTAATTAAGCGTTTTTTGTTTTATTCTTTTGCTCAAGTTGTTTTTCTTTTCATTTGGTATCTTTTATGTTAGAATCTCTGTGATTTTCCATAAACTTAGCAGCCTAAAAACACAAATGTATTATCTCACCGTTTCTGTAGGTTAAAAGTTCTGGCACAGCAAGACTGAGCCGAATCCTACACTTAGAGTTTTATAAGATGTCAGTGGGACTATGTTCGTTTCTGAAGGTTCTAAGAAAGAATTCTATATGGAAGAATTTGGTTCCATGTGGTTGTAGGACTGAAGTTCCTCCTGGTTTGTCTGCCAGAGGTCATTCTTGCTCCTAGAGGCCTCCTGAATTCGTGGGCTTGTGGCCCCCTTCGTCCATCTTCAAAGCCAGCAACAGCAAGTCCAGTTCTTATGCGTGGAATCTGACCTTTCCTTCTGTCTTGTCTCTCCTCTGCTTCTCTCTGCTTCCTTTTCTGTTTGGAAGGCCTCGTGTGATTTCATTAGACCTACCTAGACAAGCTAGGATACTCTCCCTGAAATCAGTTGATTAATAACTTTAATTTCATTTGCAACATCTCTTCCCAGCAGTTCCTCAATCCGTGTATAATTGGATACCCAGGGACTGGAATTTTAAGGGCTTATCTCTAGAATTCTTGCCACAGAGGCCTTTCTCAAATGTCTGTCAGTCATTGACAGTTCATTCATACATCTTCATGAGGGGGCACTACAACTTGATTAGGAGTGGGGTTTAGTTTGTCACCCCTCTGCAGGGGATTCTCCCAAGATGGGCAGTGGTGGCATTTAAAACTGTGGGTACACTGAGAATTATTTAGTGTGGGCACACTGGAGTGCAACTCATAAACCATTAGGTCTCTTAAAATGTTAAATCTTGTTTCTTTTTTTTAAATATATTTTATTGATTTTTTACAGAGAGAAGGGAGAGAGATAGTTAGAAACATCGATGAGAGCGAAACATCGATCAGCTGCCTCCTGCACATCCCCCACTGAGGAAGTGCCCGCAACCCAAGTACATGCCCTTGACCGGAATCGAACCTGGGACCCTTAAGTCCGCAGGCCGACGCTCTAGCCACTGAGCCAAACCGGTTTCAGCGAGAATGTTAAATCTTGTTTCTTTTTTAAGTAGTCCAGGAAATGATGATTTGATTTTACTAATTAGAAAATATGGCTTAAAAGGTATACCTGAAATATTTTATGAGTTTCTGAATCTACATAATCATAACTATTAGTGCTAATGCATCAAACCCCCAAAATTACATTTCTTTATACTTTGAATATATAAGATTTAAGAAAATCCTTGATTTTTTTATTGTGTAATGTTAGATAAAGAAATGCTGCCCTATTTTTAAACTTAAAAAAAAAAATACACCTAGAAGCTTTTGAGAAAGTGGTAGAATTTAAGGAACATTTATTTTTAACATGATTTCTGCTGTTTAATACTTAGGATGTACTTACCCAAATTTATTAATAATTAAAAAGCAGTTAGCCCAGTTTGGCTCAGTGGGGAGAGCATCGGCCTGCGGACTGAAGGGTTCCAAGGTTCAATTCCAGTCAAGGGCACATGCCCGGATTGCGGGCTTGATCCCCAGTAGGGGGCGTGCAGGAGGCAGCCAATCAATGATTCACTCTCATCATTGATGTTTCTATCTCTCTTCCTCTCCCTTCCTCTCTGAAATCAATAAAAAAATATATTTTTTTTAAAAAGCAATTATGTTCACCTACTGTCTGGGTAACCTCTCTGTTTAGGATGGTTTTTCTGGTAATTTTATTCTGATGTTTCAGAAAAAAATTCCCCAGAAAAATACCCTGTAACATACAGAACAGAACAGAACAAAAACCTAATGTGTATTAGAGTTTTCCTAATGGTAGAATTCAGACAACCAACAGAGAAACAAAAAACCTACATAGTTAATATATTTATTTGGACTTCTTTTTTAAACTTGGGATAAGGTGGATATATATTTTTTAAAAGTCCAAAGTTGTGTTTGCCCATATGTTAATTTTTACAGCAAGTTAACTTTGATTTATAAAAATCTAGTAGAAAATTGAGCAAAGGGAGGAAATGGCTAAAAACCCTTTAGGAAATGTGTAACATCATTACTAATTAAAGAAATGTAAATTAAAACAAGGAGATAAACTTAGTTTTTCAAATAAGCAAGCTTTTAAAAATAACACATGCCCATCTTTTGCACACTTTTGCCTTAAAATTATTATAACTTTTGATCCAGTAATTCTACTTCAATGAATTCCTAAAGGAAGAAAATGTGGGAAAATATGTACATAGACAGATGTTTATATAACCATTATTTATAATGGACTGAGTATTAGAAGAATGGTTAAATTATGATCTACACAGAATTTTTTACATCTATTAAAATGATCACTAATGTACATAGTCATGTTCCATTTTTCAAGAACATGTTTTAAAGGACTTGATTATTTATACCTTTTGTAATTTCTAAATGATTGTATAATTTTTAAAGTTAGAGAAAAGCATTAACACCTAAAACTTACAAAATACTTGTTATATGCCTGCCCTGTTCAAGGACTGTTACCCGAATGATTCGTTTAATTTTCACAGCAACTGCCTGAGGGGTGCGATTATTCTCATTTTACAGATGAGGAAACTGAGACACTGACAGGTTGAGTAGCTTGCCAAAGTCACGCAGCTGACAAATAGTGGAGCTGAGATCTGAATCCAAGTAGTTTGGTTTGGTGCTTCTAACTCAAATTGTGCCTCATCAGCCCTGCAGCAGTATGTCCATCTAAGTTTCAGGTTCCCTACAAACAAAAAGCTTCCTGAATTTATAATACTGGGTTGAATCTGGTGGATATTGCAGGCCTCCGAAGGTACAAACTGCCACATGTAAAACTTGGATCTAGTAACCTAGCCACCTGTAGCATCACAGCCTGTAGTGATTTGTATTGGTTTCTACTCTATTCGTACCCTGACACCTAATGTAGTGCTGTCAAACATTATACTCTATAGACCCAGTGCTTCTCCCTTCTGCTATTTTTTTTCTTAGCTCTCCCTATCTTTACATTCTTTATTTTTATAATTAACTTTATTCTGGTATAAAATCAGTTGAACCTATTTAAAGTGTACAGTTTGATGAGTGTTGACATATCTGAGAAACTACCATAATCAGGACACAGCCCTCAAACTTTAGCCAGACAACCACTGATGTGCTCTGTCACTATAGATTTGTTGTCATGTTTTTGGGGTTTTATGAATGGGATCATACAGCATATACCCTTTTCTACTTGGCTTCCAGCAGTTAGTGTGATGGTTGGGCAATACATTCGTATTATTGTATGTGTCAGTAGTTTGTCTCTTTTTCTTGATGAGTTTTGTTCCGTTGTATGAGTATTCCACTGACATGAAAGAAAACATTTTGTTTATCCACTTAGGTTAATCCAGTTTGGGCTTTTATGAATAAAGTGATTACAAATGTGCTGTTCATTTTCTTGAGATAAGAACTAGTAGTGAATGTTTGAGTTGTATGTGTTTAACTTTATAAGAAATTGCCAGACTGTTAAAAAAAAAATTCTCATTTCACATTCCCACCAGCTGGGTATGAGAGTTCCTCCTCCACATCCTCACCCACACAGGGTATTATCAGTCTTAGAATAATAATGTTTGCTACTCTGATGGGTGTATAATGCTATCTCATGGTTTTAATTTGTATTTTCCTGACCAATAATGTTGGGCATCTCTGCATGTGTTGCTTAGCCATTCTTGTGTATTCTTTGGCAAAGTGCTTGTCCAAATCTTTACCCCATTGGTCTGAGTTGTATGGGTTGTTTTTATATTTTAGATACAAGTCCTTTGTCAGGTATACACATATGTTTTGTGAATATTTTGTCCCAGTATACAGCTTGCCTTTTTGTTTCCTCAATATCTTTCAAAGAGCAGGTTTTTGTTTTTGACTTCTTAAAAATTTTTTATTTAATGTTTTTTTAAGAGAGAGAGAAACATGAATTGCCTCTTCACTCATTTGTACATTCATTGGTTGATTCTTGTATATGCCCTGACCGGGGATTGAACTCACAAACTTGGGCATATTGGGATGATGCTCTAACAAACTGAGCTACCTGGTTGTTTTTGTTTGTTTAAAAAAAAGGGGGGGGGGGGACCCTAGCTTGTTTGGCTCAGTGGATAGAACGTCAGCCTATGGACTGAAGGGTCCCAGGTTTGATTCCGGCCAAGGGCACGTGACTTGGGGTTGCAGGCTCAGTCCTCAGTTGGGGGCATGCAGGAGGCAGCAAATAAATGATTCTCTCTTATCATTGATGTCTCTCTCTCTCTCTCTCTCTCTCTCTCTCTCTCTCTCTCTCTCTCTCCCCCTCCCCCCCTCTCCCCCCCCTTCCTCTTTGAAATCAATAAAAATAGATTTTTTTTTTAAGACAGTTTTTTTGTGTGGTGTGTGTGTGTCTGTCCTATCTAAGAAATCTTTGTCTACTTACATATTTTTTTAGATCTATGATCCACTTAGAATTAATTTTTGTATATTGTGTTAGGTAAGGACTAATTAAAAAAAAAATACATGACTCCTGTTCAGCACTGTTTGTTGAAAAGATTGTCCTTTCTCCTTGAATCGCTATGGCACCTTTGTTCAAAATAACTGACCACCTTATGGGTCAGTTTCTGGGCCCTGTCTTCTGTTCATCTGTATGTCCTATCACTTAGCCAATAATTGCACAGTCTTGATTGCTGTATCTTTAGGATGTCCTGAAATCAGGTAGTCTAAGTTCTCCAACTTCATTCTTTTTAAAAATTGCTTTGACTCTTCTAGGATTGTTCTTATTTCCACATACATTTTACAGTCAACTTGTACAAAAAAGCAAGTTGAAATTTTGAATAGGATTCCGTTGAGTCTTTAGCTCATTTTGGGGAGAATTGACTTAACAATTCTTGAAGTTCATGGACATGGTTATATGTATAATATATAATGTCATGTATACCTATTTGAATTGTCTCTAATTCCTTTTATTACTTTCATTTAACTATTTTGCCTCTAATCAGATTTTCCACATAAATTAATAGAATCAACACAGAAACTTGTAGCCATCTGTAGGCAGAAAAGTTTGACTCAATTAAAAATTTGAGATTTGATAATGATATGAAAGTATTTTCATTACATTTACTTTACATGCAGAATGAATGAGGGCTGCCGTATAATATAAAGCTTATTTCTTATGGTTTTACATAAAAATAAATATATAAGTAAGAATTCTTATATTTTCTTGTTGTGCCATAGATCATTATCTTGCCACTTTGAGGTTACTACATGTATTAGGTAGATGTGAATTAAGAATGCTTTAGTAGATTATTTTTAAAATGTCATATTTCAGCCTTGGCCGGGTAGCTCAGTTGGTTGGAGCATCATCCTGATATCCCAGGATTGTGGGTTCGATCCCTAGTTGAGGTGCATGCAGGAATCAACCAATGAGTGCATGGATGGGTGGAACAACAAATCGATGTTTCTCTCTTTGTTCCTCTCCTTTCCTCTCTCTCTCTAAAATCAATAAAGAAAAAAATTTAAATAAAATGTCATATTTCAGTCTTTTGCATGGCATTGATACGTGGCAAAACAAGCACACATAGCCCTAACCGGTTTGGCTCAGTGGATAGAGCGTCAGCCTGCGGACTGAAGGGTCCCAGGTTCGATTCCGGTCAAGGGCATGTACCTTGGTTGCGGGCACAGCCCCAGTGGGGAGTGTGCAGGAGGCAGCTGATCAGTGTTTCTCTCTCATCGATGTTTCTAGCTCTCTATCCCTCTCCCTTCCTCTCTGTAAAAAAATCAATAAAATATATTAAAAAAAAAACAAAACAAGCACACATACACACAAGGAAATTGCCAGTTTTTATTTTGAAATGGATTTACCAAATGTAAAGTGTTCAAATTTCCTCTTATTCTAGTAAAATAATCTTCTCTTAACAGATATCAGACACCCTGAAGAGCTTTCTCTCTTGAAAAAGCCCAGAGATCCAACCAAGAAAAAAAAGAAAAAGCTAGATGACCAGTCTGAAGATGAGGCACTTGAATTAGAGGGACCTCTTATTACTCCTGGATCAGGTGAGTCTTTCTTACTTAGCAAGGGTTCAGTGTGAGAACCATGGACTGAATGCCTGTGTGTCTTTTTAGTAGTGAATACATGGATTACAAAGGTCAGGAGAGGGGTCAGAAAAAACAACAACTCACCTTCCGCATCTTTTCCCTCCAGCAAAATTACCACCAGAGTGTGTCACGTGCAGATTATCTTGCCATTATTAATAGTCGCATCAGGAAAGAGAAGGCTGGTTTTCTGCTCAGGAAGAGCCCGAAAGGGACAGTATCGTTACTGGGCTCAGTTCTCTACTTTACAGAAATTGGATGGTTTTTGTTTTTGTTTTCCAAATTATAAGAGAACATTCATTTGAAAAATACAGAGGTTAAAAGAAGTAATTCCTTGAAGAAATGGACTTAGGAAAAAGTTAGAGAGGTAAAGGAAGGGACCTTGGAGCTTGGGAGTGAGGAAGGTGATGGTCACCGCCTGGGGGAAGAGGGAGGAGGATGGGAGAGGTGAGGGTGTGCTCCTGGGAGGGAGAGCGCTTGGACACTTCAGTATTTAGCTTCTTTTTTCTGTATTCCGTGAAAACCGCTACTGTTTCGTTAAGACATTTTAACTTTTGTCTGGTTACTTAATTCTCCTCTGTGCTTTGCGTATGCCAGTCCCTTTGCTTCCATGCCTTTTCCCCCTGATGGTTTGCTCCTTTAAGAAGCTTTTTCAAATTTCCTTCCATTACCTCCCCAACTTGAGTTAGGTATTCTTCTAATTTAGTTCATTCTTGGTTTTTTAAATTTTGGAATGATGATGATGATGATAACAAAAGCAAACTCTTTATATCGTGCTTACTGTATGCCCAGAACTATTTCACACACTTTGCCTGTGGAAATTCAGTTCTCAATACAGCCCTTTGAAGTGGGTTATATTAGTACTCATATTTAAACGATAAAGAAACAGTGGCACAGTAAGGTTAGGGATATCCAAGGTCACATGCCTGGTTACCTTTATGTCACTACTCATGTAAGGATTGCATCTGATTCACAGTTAGATAATCCTTACTCTTAAGTTAAGTTATAGGCGAGTTGAAAAACAGTTACTATGTTTTAGGAGGTAAGGATTTAGAAGACAAAATAATTCTAAATAGGGTGTACTGCATTCAGCTTTTGTTGGGGAAGTTTGTGAATTGAGCTGTTCAGTTCCGATGGTTAGGATGTGATGGGAAGAAAAGGCAATCCAGGCAGAAAGAATGATATTAACAAAGAACATGCTGGCCGAAGAAAAGGACAAAACATGAACAAAAACCAGTTGAGCCAGTTCCCGGGGCAGAAGCCTTCAAGGAGCTTCAGGATCACACCGGCAGGTAGTTAATGTCAGGCCGAGGAGTTTAGAATGGTGCACTGTAGTCACTGGTTTCTGAACATGCTACAAAATGAAATCATTGTTTTAAAGGAATACCAAATTCGCTTCTAGTCAGTAAACGTGTCGGAGGGAATGAGGGGAAAGGTTTCAGGTAGTGGTAGAAGCTACAGACCGGGGAGGTAAAAGGATATGGTCATCATTAGGATAAGATTAATTTTAAAATTGGATTTAGACATGATTTATATTGATGAAGGCACCTGACAGTAGACACAATCCCTGCTTTCAGTCATTTGATATTTAAATGGAAACGCATCTAACAACATAGAAGAACTACATAGAAAAGTATATAGGGTGGGCAAAAGTAGGTTTACAGTTCATATGGCAAACCCTACGATAATTAATAAGTAATAATGCAAGAATAAACTGTACCATATACTCACAACTATAAACCTACTTTTGCCCCACCATGTATTTATGGGGTGATTTTGGGGTGGTTGAAATCAGGCAGGATTGGTCCTAGAATTGCAAATTAGAGATTTTGTACAGTACAATTTGAAACAGAGGATGATGAATTTAGATGAGGGAAAGCCATAAATCTTTGGACCAAGTAGCTGTCGGTTTTGTTTTTATTGAGATGTTACATAGAGTAAAATGCATAAATTTTAAATTACTGATGAATATTTGCAGATGCATATACCTTGTAATCACCCAGGACATGATACAGCATATAGCATGATACTAGCAACCCAGGCCTCCCACATGCCTTTTCCCAGTCACAATCCCACAAAATAACCACTTTCTGGCTCTTAAGCATAGATTAGCATTTCCTGTTGAATCTCATGAATGAATCATAGACTCTGTGCTGTCTTGTGAAGCAACTGTGTCTGTGTTTTGAGTGAAGGAATTAAAAAAAATGTTTTAGTTATCTACTTCCAAGCAGTTTAATTAAAGACAGTTGAAGTGCTCCAACAATATGGAATATTGCGAAAGTACACAAAGATAGTGATATGTAGAGGACTGATGATCTATAGAGAAAAAATCCACTGGGTGCCATACACACGTATAAAAGTAATGTGCAGTTGATTTTTAAAAGAAATGTTAACTACCTAGTTTGCCTGCTTTTTATGATTTGTTAGGATTTAAATCAATTATTGGAACAAATATTGAAAAATACAATCAGTTGCATGTTGTGTCAATAAGTAGCACCAGGTCCATATATCTCAATACACGACATCTTCAGCACATCAGACACTATGCTTCACAAATGCTCCTCTGCTGCAGGTGTGGTCAGGATTAGATATGATCTTCATTTTCTGAGGAGAAAGTTCCCCTTGGTTCCCACATGCATCTTGAATTGTGAGCATCTCACAGCGTGCTCATAGTCAACAAAACTATGTATTCAGTAAATGATAACGAGTATTTAATACATATGTTATTTTTCATTTGGGCCTCACAAAACCCCTGCAGTTTTGGTGTGTTACACCTGTGTTACTTAGCAGGAAAGAATACTCTACAAGGGTTTGTAGTTTGTCCAAGGTCACAAAACTAATAAAGGGGCAGAGCTAGAATTCAAATCTAAGTCTGTCTGGCTCCAACACTTGTGTTTCTAACCATTCTGTGACATTCATCTATCCAGTTATATTTAAAGCAAATATTTTGTGAATTCTAATAGGAACATTTGGTAAAATATTAATGTGTGAATTATAACTCAACAGAGCTAATTTTTAACAGGTAATGCTTTAGGAGGTAAAGGACATTGAGTGTGAATTAATGATTCTCAGACTACAGTAGAATTGTTACATAGGATTATGATAAAATTCTATGAAATACCTTGTTTACATGGCTGTGGTCAGGTAGCACATTCTTGAGTGGCTTTGCCACTTCCTAGCTGTACTTAAGTAAATATCTAATTTCCAATTACCTATTGGAGGGGACCCATTGAACTAGCCTGATCCCAGGTCTGGGGAAAACAATTTTTCCAAAAATAAATTTTACAGTATAGTACTGATGTACAAATTACTAATTTCAGGATGTATTATGTAAATAGAAATACAAAATGATTGCATCAGAACTTTAAAAAAAAATCTTAAAGGCAGGAAAACTCTGGGTCCTAAAATAATACATACAGGAAGTAATCAGTATTCACTTGCTTTGCACTGTCAGGAAAATCACTTATGCAGGATGCCTTTTTTTTTTAACTGGAACTTGCCATTTTAAGCATGAGCACGTTATTTAAAAATACTATAATTATAAAAGTAATGCATGTACATAGTAAAAATTTAAATACTGAATTATGTATTCATTTTTGTTCTTAGTGAAAGTGAGACTGCATTATACATACATTTGTAATTTTCATTTTTTCAGTTATATAAATGGACCTTATATCTTTTTAAGTTCAAAAGTCATACTTTAATACAGCCTTATGAAAAATTTAAATAGTGCAGAAAGTTTATTAAACTGAAGGTGAAAATTATACCTCAACTTATTCTGTTACTCCTTTTCAAGAAGTAGCCATTTATTTTTTTAAAAAAATATGTATTTTAACTAGAGGCCCGGTGCACAAAATTCATGCACGGGGTGGGGGATCCTTCAGCCCGGCCTGCAACAACGCCAGCGTCCCTCATCCTGGCCTCTGGCCAGAGGCCCCTCCCCTCCCTTCACGAGGCCAGGACACAGATACCAGGGGCGATGCGAGCCCAGCGTTCCATGCCCAGGCCCCTGGCCAGAGGCCCCTCCCCTCCCTTCACGAGGCTAGGACACAGATACCAGGGGCGATGCGAGCCCAGCGTTCCAGGCCCCTGGCCAGAGGCCCCTCCCCTCCCTTCACGAGGCTAGGACACAGATACCAGGGGCGATGCGAGCCCAGCGTTCCACGCCCAGGCCCCTGGCCAGAGGCCCCTCCCCTCCCTTCACGAGGCTAGGACACAGATACCAGGGGCGATGCGAGCACAGCGTTCCACGCCCAGGCCCCTGGCCAGAGGCCCCTCCCCTCCCTTCACGAGGCTAGGACACAGATACCAGGGGTGATGCGAGCCCAGCGTTCCACGCCCAGGCCCCTGGCCAGAGGCCCCTCACCTCCTTCCGTGCGGCCGAGGAGCAGACACTGGGCTCGCGTTGCCGGGGCAATGCTGCCAGCCTCCCCCCCAGCCACTATGGGCACTGCCATCTTTGTTGTGGAGTGATGGTTAATTTGCATATTACTCTTTTATTAGATAGGATTGATTTTTTTGAGAAAAGAAGGGGGAGGGATAGAGAGATAGAAACATGGATGAGCCCTAGCCGGTTTGGCTCAGTGGATAGAGCAGGGGTGGACAAACTTTTTGACTCGAGGGCCACAATGGGTTCTTAAACTGGACCGGAGGGCCGGAACAAAAGCATGGAGGGAGTGTTTGTGTGAACTAAGATAAATTCAAAGTAAACATCATTACATAAAAGGGTACGGTCTTTTTTTTCAATAGTTTTATTCATTTGAAACGGGCCGGATCCAGCCCGCGGGCCGTAGTTTGCCCACGGCTGGGATGGAGCGTCAGCCTGCGGACTGAAGGGTCCCAGGTTCGATTCCGGAAAAGGGCATGTACCCTGGTTGCGGGCACATCCCCAGCGGGAGGTGTGCAGGAGGCAGCTGATCGATGTTTCTCTCTCATTGATATTTCTAACTCTCTATCTCTCTCCCTTTCTCTCTGTAAAAAATCAATAAAGTATAAAAAAAGAAGAAGAAGAAAAAAAGAAACATGGATGAGAGAGAAACATCACTGAACAGCTGCCTCCTGCATGCTCCCTACTGGGGATCGAGCCCGTAACCCAGGCATGTGCCCTGATGGGGAATGGAACCAGTGACATCTTGGTTCATGGGTCGATGCTCAATCACTGAGCCACACTGGCCAGACCCATTTCTTAATTGCTGTGTATAACTATGTCATAAACAGTTGGAGTGCAACTTTCCAGTACCTATTCTGTGCGTTTATGAATACTTGTATGTCTAGTTTCGTTTCTTACAATATGAACGAGAGCCTAATATTATATTGTACTAAAGGCTCAGTGCACGAAATTTGTGCACAGGGTGGGGGGAAGGGGTGGGAGGCCCTCAGCCTGGCCTGCACTCTCTCTCAGTCCAGGACCCCTCTCACAGTCTGGGACCACTGACTCCTAACTGCTTGCCTGCCTGCCTGATGCCCCTAACTACTCACCTGCCTTCCTGATGCCCCTAACACTCACCTGCCTGCCTCATTACCCCTAACTGCATCTGCCTCGGCCCCCGCCGCCACAGCTTCATCCAGAAGGATATCCGGAATGACGTCCGGAAGTTCGTTTGGCTGTCTGGTCTAATTAGCATATTACACTTTTATTATTATAGATATTATGCAATTTGAGTTTTTTCATTGAACAGTATGTTTTATTGATCTTTCTGTGTCAGAGTAGAGAGGTCTCCTTAGTTTTTATAAATGGCTTCAGAGTTTTTGTAGAAAAACTATTTGTTTCTCTGCCTAGATGGTACCTAATTTTTCTATCAAATATACTCCAAAAAGTTTCCCCCAATTTTAAATGTATTTCCAAAATAGTGTTAAAGCGATGCTTTCACATTCCCATCAACAGTATATGAAAATGCCCTTTTCCTACATTCTGCCAATATTAAAATGTAAGTCTGCACAAATTTTTGCTGATATGAAAGTATTTCTGAATTGCTTTATTTTCCATTTCCTTCATAAACACTAGTATGAATAGTATGTCATATTTATTAGCCATTCCTGGGCTATTAACTTTCAAATCATGTAATTTGCTTTATTTATATTTTTGTTTTTAGTGGTATTAATCATTTGCTATGTTAGATATTGTCCCTATATTGGCATTTTGCTTGTGATCTTTTTTACTACACTAAAGTTGTACATTTTTATGTAGTCAATTCTGTTATTTACTTTATAGTTCTTTGTTTTCACTCTTGCTTAACAGAAACAGACTCAGATACAGAGAACATTTTGACAGTTACCAGATGGGTGAAAAAGGTGAAAGGATTAAGAAGTACTAATTAGTTATTACAGAATAGTCATAGGGATGTAAAGTATAGCATAGAGAATATAGTCAATAATATTCTAATAACTATGTATGGTGTCAGATGGGTATGAGATTTATCGGCTTGATCACTTAGTAAGTTATATAAATGTCTAATCACTGGGGTGTACACCTGAAACTAATATACTGTACATCAACTGTAATTGAAAGATAACAAAATGATTTAAATATTTAAAAAATCTTTACAAATATAAAGGGTTTTTTATATTTTCTTTTCATACTTTCAAAATTATTTCATATTGATAATATTTTATGTCATGTCAACATTTTTTTTAATTCACCTGTAATTTGGTATGAGAGATATTTTGATGAAAAATTTTCTAAAATGTATTAGAATTAATACTTTCTTTAAATATATATGTATGTGTGTACATATATATATATATATATACACACACACACACACACACACACACACACACACACACACACACACTAGAGGCCTGGTGATGAATTCGTGCACAGGTGGGGTGCCGCGGGCCCGCCCCAATGAGGGCAGAGCAGGCTGGGTTGGTGGGGGGGGAGGGGCTGCGGGAGGTCGCTGGCTGGCCCCGCCCCCAATCAGGACAGTTGGCCAGCTGCCGTGAGCATCGTACTGACCAGTTGTTCCGGTCTTTCCAGTGTTCCGGTCACTGGCTTTTTATATATATAGATATGAATATAATCTATAATAAGAGGCAGATTCTCCTATGTTAACATAGAGCATTACTCTCAGGAGCTAATAGGTTAAGGTAGCCTGAGACTGTAGTGCTCATTGAATTCTTTATTTCTTCTCATAGTGTTAAGTTATCTTTCAATGCAGTTCAGCAAACTCATGTTTTGTTGCTAAGATATTTCTCCATCTAAGCTTGTATTAGTTTTCTGTTTCAGATATGTTTTAAATGGGGCAGTCAGGAGTAGAAGCTAGTTGGGGTTGTCACTGAACTGAGACCTAAAAGGAGTTTAAAGTGCACATACCCTCTGACCTAGCAGTGCTGCTGGAATTGGGAAATAAGCACAAAAATGTGTATTAGAAACCTTTTTTTGCAACAGCAGTGGTCACATCAGTAACAAAACACTAAACAAATAAATGCACACTGTTGGGGATGGCTTAAATAAGTTACAGTTCCCTGGAGGCAGTGTTTATAGCTGCAGACTGGCCGATTTATAGCCTGGCTCAGCAACTTAATAGTTCTTGACATTGGACAAGCTGTTTAACCTCTTTGTGCCTCTGTTTGTTCCTCTGAAATGAGAACAATAAGGTTGTTGGGAACAATAATTGAGTTATTATCATAGCGTGCCTAACAAAAATAAGAATAAATAGGAACAATGAAGTGATCAAATGTGAAGTGTACAAAGAATACGGAATTGAGAGGAAAGAGATTTGAGTAAGAGGCTGATTCTAATAAATGTGTGATTTAGGGGAATGTATTTTCTGCTTGAGAAACTTCATAAAGAAAATGATCAGTTCTAACTTTGCTCAAGTGCCCTTGTAGTTTAAGGTTTTAGTTTTTAAAGCTATGAATAATATCCCAGTGTTCTTTTAAAGGCTAAAAAGGAGAGTTCACAGCTTATTTTGTTGCTTATCTAAGTTTAACAATGTTCAGATTCTACAAGTAGCTTTGGTACTAACATTGGAAAAGCACATATTAGGGACACCAAGTCAGGTATCTTGTAGCTAGCAAGAGGTTTTTTGTTTTTTTCCTTTTTATTGTGTTCTCTTCCTGGAGTAGGTCATGACAACTGCAAAAATCTCTAGC